>NC_090700.1:26159902-26465356 GCF_040954835.1 Lepisosteus oculatus
CGGGCTTATACAGATGGAATGTACAGATGCAGCCATTCAAAATGGGTGGGGTATTTCGCGGTATACCCCGGTGGGCTTGTCGCAGTATCACGCGGTTAATCGCTTCCTTTGACGTCATGCCGGAAAGTATCCGGCATCACCTTGTAAAACCGCCAGGAGGAGCCAATAAAGCTTAACCTCTCATGTACAGTATTTGAGCTTTTAAATTTAAACTGTATTACAGCATGTTAATCATCAGTCATTAAAACGTTGGTATATCTTATGAAAGCAAGATTGCTCAGTTGGACAAAAGTACACAACCTACCTTTATCAGAAATATTTATGCATCAAAGTCTTTACCGAAGATATTACTAATATTATTAATAATGAGTGACTTTGGACAAGCTGTATACTCAAAGTATAATTTCTTTAGCACATTTGTACAAGCACTTGGAATCTGTCCAAGCCATACTTTGTCAGGCATTTTGTTTTAATTCAACGGACATAAAAACTCCCTTGCTTTTAACAGGGCGTTTCATAATTTTTTAACTACGAAAATGATTTAAAATGTGACACTTATCATTCAACTAGAGCTCAAAATATCACAAGGATCCTCAAGAGCACAGCAAAGACTGTATTAAAAGATAGTTGTATCAGATACATGAGAATCCAGGCTTTTTTATCAACTCTTTCTTTTCCGTATACCAGATATTATGGAACCACTTCAGAAGGGTGTCAGCCAGTCAGATTCCAGGAATCGGTACTTTAAAGAAAAAATACACACCGGTATTTCATTTCTCCATGAACATTTTAAGCATCATTGTATTTAAATAACATGTGAAATAGCGTGTAAAAAAGTGGTAGTTTTAAGCTTTTCTGCTAATATAATATCTAAAGAATTTAATAACGATATGATTATATTCGTGTACTGCGACAGGGCTGTTTCGCCTCTCTCTTCATGTGACTTCCCTAGTAGCCCATTGGTCTATGTGCCTGATTACTAACCTACAGGATGTGTGTTCAAATCCAGCTGGCACTGTGACTTTTCTTTTAACAAACATTTCTTCAAAAAAATAGAATAGCAATATTATGGACAATCTATTGACTTCTATATTTCTAAATATCACAACATGATTGAATCAAAGTAATTTTTGATAACAATGAATAGTCACCTGCTTCCCTTCTGACAAAGGTCCCTGCTTCTGCTTCTTCTTCTTTTGTGTGTGTGTGTGTGGGGGGGATCCCTTCAGATTTAAAAGGTTATTAATCATATCTTCAGTGTCGCATCTGTCAGGGAACCAATACGTGGAATAGGAGGATCCTTATGCATGATCGGAATCCCACAGGACACAGAGTAGCAAAGCGACAATCCAAAAGACAAAATCCAAAGGCAGGGTCGATAAGGGAGGCAAAGGGTCCGGTAACGAGAGATATTCGAGAGATATTCAAAACAATTCAAAGGCAAAATCCAGAAGGCGAGGTCAAGAGTTGGAAGCAGAAGATTCGTAACAGGAGATCAGTCAAAAGGTTAGGAAACACACACTGGAGAATACTAAGATAGGTTTCTCAATAGTGAGCATGGGAAGGTGTGCTGAAAGGAAAGGGGTGTGATTGGATGATTGGTTAGGGAGTGAGAATTTGAGGAATCTGATGCATGTGAGAATGTGCTGGGTTCAATCAGAGATGAGATTGGGAGAGGTTCCGGGAATGTAACGTCGTTTGCGAGGGAGAGTGTGGGGCGTGACAGCATCTTACCAGTGCAGCTGATCTTTTGCTGCCTGGGTGGGTCAACTATCACAAAGCTTTAGAGAACCTAACATTTCTATTATCAACAAATTGTAAATTTGTAATAGAGTAAATTTTTATAGAGAAATGGAGGCTGTACAGTATGCGTTACAATATAAACATTTATATTGATTTAAATCGCATTTTGATTTAAACTGCAAACGCGTGTTTAATTATATGTGTTTTTTTAAATCATAATCAGACAAATGCAACATAAATTGATACAGTATCTTTATCTTCTAAGTATCTTAATAAACTTTCAGCATAGCTTTCTTTAGATTTATTTTTCTTGGGATTTTGGGATCAAACGTGGAAGTATTAGATTATAATAGTTTTTATTTTTCAAATACATTTTAGAAAAGTGTAATCTATACTAAAAAGCTGTTCACCACCTGCTATACAGATACATATTGTAATACTTTAGGGTTTGGATAGGACGGACACAAGAACTCAGACTTGCGGAATTAAAGCAAGTTAAAGCCTTTATTTTTCTTCTATGTCACCACCTGCTAGCCCGGCCCTCCCGTGCCCCCGCCCGCCAACAGCGCGAGCCAACACACTGCCCGCGCGCCCGAGAGAGAGAAAAGAGAGAGAGAGTAAGACCGAGAGGTGCAGAAGCAGGGAACTATTTACAAGGAAAACGGATACCTGCCCAGACTGTACGCCCGCTTCACTGTGGGACAGCCGCACTGGTCAGCGGCCTTCCTAAACCACTTTCACTCCTGTCCTGTTCTTCCTCGCACACCCCAGCCGGGCGCTCTTCGGCCTCTGCCCGGGTTGAATGTATATTTAGATATTTACACCTGGCGCGGCACCGAGAGAGCATCATCATTTATGACTTAGTTTTTAAAATTTGTCAAGCAATATGAAGCATCTCCTTATACTTTTTAGTCCCTTAAATACACTGAGCACAGCTTTCTCACCACTTTGATTACGTTTTGATACCATCCTTACACAAAGCAGAAACTTCTTGTATTTTCCGATGACATACAGTACAACTGGAAAGATTACAGATTTTAATTTTGTTACGTTATATGTTTTAGGAACGTTTCATCTATACAAACACCACAAAACTATTCTTGATTGTATTTCTGAATGTTATGTTACACCTACAGTAGTTCACTGCTTTAAATACATCGAATTAAGAAAGTTAGGTGTAGCACTTTAGATCTTTTTTTCTGAACCAGGGAAAATCTGGTCATGTTTCTCTATAACAATAATAAAAAAACTTTATTTTACATATCACCTTTAAAAGTGGTATCTCAAAGCAATACAGTAGATGTAAACCACAGATTACAAAGTAAATACCCAGACAAACACAAATGCGTTTTTAATAAAATGCTTTTATTCATTCAGCAGAGAGAGAGAGAGAGAGACATCCAGCAGAGAGAGACACACACACAGGTTTTCATTGACAAAAAGTATTTTTTTTTTACATTCCTCTTGTCTAACAGGAATGTTTTGTTTGTGGACAGACTGTCCACAAACGTGAGACTGTGTTTCTCAGACTCAAATTCCCGAATGTCCCCCGCCCCGGTCAACAATCCTAGGAAGAACACGAAACAGCCTGTTAATAAAATTGTTACAATTTTGTTCGGTCAGTTCTTCCTCCCAGAATTCATAGATCACATCGATCAGTTCCTGCTTTGTGATGGGCTTAGCAGTTTTCTGAACGTTGTCTTTCAGCGAATGCCAAACCATCTCTATCGGATTTAGATCTGGGGATTCGGCTGGAGTTTTCACCCAGTTCACTCCTTCTGCTACAAGCCTCGCCCTTGCTGCTGTGTGTTTCGGATCGTTGTCTTGAAAGAGACGGTGCCTTGATCCAAAGTGCTCCCTGATATATGGGGCGGCATGCTGTGTGACCACGACTTCCTCGAAGAATTCACGGTCCATAAGTCCTTTGAAAATAAGAAGTGGTCCCGGGGCTCTTCTAGATATACCCCCCCAGACGTGAACCTTCAGTGGATGTTTGGACTTTGGCTTGTCCACATATCTCCCCTTTTTGCAAAATGACATTGTTGAAAACTGTTCCAGAACCACTGTTGTTTCGTCGGTGAAAAGTACATCCTGAAATGCCTCCCCCTGTTCAATCCATTGGAGCGCTTGTTTGAGTCTTTCCTCTTTGTTTTTTAGCCTTATCATGGGGCATGTGTTGGTTTTTCTGTATCTCCATCCAAGCCTCCTGCGCAATCTTCTTATCGATGTCGGATTAATGGTCAGCCCATAGCCATCTTTGGACTTGCATCGCCGGTAGCTCATCATTTTCATCAGTCAGTTTGTCGATAGCTCGCACAATAGGACTTGAAAAAAAAGAGATTAACAGTTAGTTTTAAAAAATAAAAGTGCTCTTGAGTATCCTTGTGATATTTTGAGCTCTGGTTGGATGATAAGTGTCGCAGTTTAAATAATTTTCTATGTTGGTGTCCGTTACAGTAAAAGAAAATGCCTGACAGAGTAGGGCTTGGACAGATTCCAAGTGCATTTTTGCAATTTATGTTGCATTGTGCATTGTGCTGCTGTAATACAGTTTAAAATAATGAAAACTCTAAACAGTATCAGCTTTATTTATGGGTTGCAATTTAAAAAAAGTCAAAAACCACACTCAAAATGCAATTTAGAGCTTTCTGGCAAGAGGAGACACCCAAATTAATAATGTTACATGCCACTGTTTGTGCATGAACAAGGTTATACTGCTATTTCCTTAGATACGCGATTAAAAAAAAAATTGAATCCCTGGCGGAACCGGCCATCCATATGAATCAAGTAATAGGTTTATTCCCTGCTTAAAAAAAGAAGAAAGAAAACACATTCCATAAGAATCAGCGCTTTTATATATCGCTTTTAAAGGTTGCTTCTCAAAACACTTTACAGGATAAAAACAACAATAACAACAACAACAACAATATTGTATTTCATTGCACTTTGACAGATCGTCCTTAAATCAATTGTTGACTTTTCTCTCTTTACTACTGTTTTTTACTACTTTACTACTTTACACATGAAAAATACATAATATAGCTCCCAAACAAACACAAATGTATTTTTAATAAGATGCTTTTATTCACTCATAATCCTACAATTTCAGGAAGACTAAGGAAGGATTAAGGGAATTGTCATCTGTTATTGAAGCTCTGTGAGCTCGGTGACTTTGAGACCACTTGTAATCCCAGGTTGTTTGAATCGCCACAATTCAAATAGAGAAAAAAGAGCTGACTGACAAGATTTAAGATGTGGCTGTCAATGTTGGATTAAAAAAAAACACATTGCCCGACGTTTGTTGCATTGCTTGAAAAATAACTTTATTTCGAGAGACTGGATAAGTAATTCAAGTATTTTTTTAACTTCCTGAAAAACAACTAATAATTTAACTATATGTGCAAACGTTTTATGATATGTCGCTGTTGTGAATGTCTGTGGACATGTGCTGGCTGGACAGGAGGCTCTACTGTACACAGAGAGGGGCGGGAGGGGGGGACAAGCCGATACTCTTAGAGTTTGATTAATAGGGAATATAATATAAAAATACAGTACTAAAAATAAGATACACCCTACAGACATTCACAACAGCGACTGTCAGAAGATAGGACACAGCGGCTCAGACACCCGCTTAATTGGAAGGTGGCACTTTAATGTTCTGTATGGCTAATACTTTAATATTCTTTTCTGTATGTTTAACAATAGTGGGTACTGGCCTAATTCGGCCCTGCTCCAGTTGTTAGGTGTTAATGTGTTGTTGTTAAGTGTGAATTTGTACCTGTTTCCCTGAGGTCTGGCTTTTTTTCTGGAAAACTATAACTTTGGTCCATAACCATAAGCGCCCAGGTCTGACAGTGCTGCTCCAGCAGTGCCAGGTTCTGCCGCAGCCTCTGTTCTGTGGGCGACAGCAGGACCAGGTCGTCTGCAAAGAGCAGGAACTCAATTTCTGTAATTAATGCAGATCAGTAAATCAAGGGACAAAACAATTATTGAGCCCGGCTCCTCAATGGGCTTTGACGTGCTAATGCATTGATTTAACAGTCCGGGTGTGGCAAGCCTCTATTGTCTCCCGACTTCGGCAAAAGGAACCTGCCTTTCATTGGAAGACAATGAACACATTCTAGCCATACATGTGAATATAGCATAAATACACCAAGGGATTGGGTGAGCTCCCATCACAAAAAAAACTGCGAGCCTGCACTACAGCGACCACAGTACAGTATGGAGACCAAGACCTTTTACGGGAAGAGACGGGGTGCTTCTGCCGCCCCAGCTTCCAAAGAGCGAAGGGTAAGCAAATACAGCAGACTTCATCTGAAATATGCGATTATAGCACATATTACAAGGTATTATTGCCATTTTGAATTTTAAATTCAATTATATATATTTCTTCGTAGCCTGTTCTTCAAGAAAACACAGCATGGGCGAAACGATCTTCGAAATCTACCACCAGAACAGTAAAAAAGAAAGCGGTAAGACGGATAAAAAGAAAAGTTTATTTTGACGTCTGTTCCGCGACTAATGAATACTACTGTGTGACTTTATTTCTTACATGAATTATGTTATTTTGCCACAGGCCGTGGGTCTCTGCTCTCGGCCACTGGCCAGGGTGCCAACCTGTAGAAGCAGCACCTGTGTGGAGACTTTTCGGCAGCAGCGGGAGCAGTACGACGCATTACTGGGGAGGATTGGGAGGCTAGAGACACTCCTGAAAATGCAGAGGAAGGAGACAGTATGTTCCGGCAGTCAAACAGTTGAGCAGCTGTCTCCCGATAAGTGCCTCTCCCCACCGCACAGGTTGCAATGCCTGGCGGAAGCTCTGCCCCCCGCAGAGCACACACCGCCTCAGGACACTCCATCCCGGCCTCTCTGTTCACCATCGCGCAGGAATTGGTTGATGCTGTCCCCGCCGTCCATCTCCCCTCAGGAAGCATCGTTTACAGAGCGGAATTCACAGACGCCAGTGGGACGAATAATTCTCCCAGATATTCAGCTGTTACCGATCACTCAAGAGAAGGAGGGGGGGTTGTACTTGCAGTGCATAGGCATAGACGGGAAAGCAAGAGCTGACCAAGAGCTGACCACTACCACCTAACACTAACACTTTCGTGTTTTGAAATCTTGTGACTTTTGAAATTTACTGGGGGTGGACCACGTCTGTAAATTTCGATGGGTCCAGAGGCAAAAGTGCCTTGCCTTGCAATCTCCGGGAAACCATTAGTAGCATGGTGAACCGGAGATTCTCAACCCTTACTTCGTGCGACTGGAAAAGAATTTGTGATCGGATCAACGAAATGCTTCGTAGAAGGAGGCGCTCTTTTCCTCTAGTCTAACAGTCTGTCCACAAACAAAACATTCCTGTTAGACAAGAGGAATGTAAAAAAACAATAACTTTTTGTCAATGAAAACCGGTGTGTGTCTCTCTCTGCTGGATGTCCCTCTCACTCTCTGCTGAATGAATAAAAGCATTTTATTAAAAACGCGTTTGCGTTTGTCTGGTATTTACTTTGGTCCTTTTAACTGTTTTTCCATCTACTGTATTGCTTTGAGATGCCACTTTTAAAGGTGATATGTAAAATAATGTTTTTTATTATTGTTATAGAGAAACATGATCAGATTTTCCCCGGTTCAGAAAAAAAGATCTAAAGTGTACTAGTTTGTCAGTCTTCTCATCACCTCTTTGCTAAATGGCTTTTGAATAGAGTCACATGAAGAGAGAGGTGAAACAGCCCTACACAGCCCTGTTGCAGTACACAACTATTATAAATTATATCTTATTAATTTCTTTAGATACACGATTCTTTTAATACAGTCTTTGCTGTGCTCTTGGGGATCCTTGTGATATTTCGAGCTCTGGTTGAATGATAAGTGTCGCAGTTTAAATAATTTTTGTAGTTAGAAATTATTAAACGCTCTGTTAAAAGCAAAGGAGTTTTTATGTCCGTTGCAGTTAAAGAAAATGCCTGACAAAGTAGAGCTTGGACAGATTCCAAGTGCATTTTTGCAATTTACGTTGCATTGTGCATTGTGCTGCTGTAATACAGTTTAAAATAATTCAAAGTCTGAACAGTATCAGTTTTATTTATGGGTTGCAGTTTAAAAAAAGTCAAAAACCGCACTCAAAATGCAATTTAGAGCTTTCTGGCAAGAGGAGACATCCAAATTAATAATGTAACATGCCACTGTTTGTGCATGAACAAGGTTATACTGCTAATTCCTTAGATACGCAATAAATTTTTTTTATTAATTTATAAATTGTTAATTTCTTTAGATACGCGATTCCATATTATATTCCCTTTTAATCAAATTCTAAAAGTATGCTTGTTGACTCCGGTATCACGTTAGTTAAAGACTTCGAAACTTAAAATGTTTAGGGAGAAATGGAATACTGGTGTGTATTTTTTCTTTAAAGTACCAAGACCAGCCATATACTGTATGTTTATGTTCCAAAATTAATATAATTTATGGCCTTCACACGCTTTATGTTCCTATTCTTTTTATGCTCAGCTACTAAGATTTCCCTTCAGTGGTAAAATTCCATATAAATATTCAATACTAAAACGGGCACAGTAAAGATGTTTACAGTAAGTCTTTCTACGACAGACCAACGGACCACGAGTGCCCCTGTCGGTCAACCAATCACGTACCGTGGTATTTTGCGTCATCGTGCGTAGCCAATTGGCCGTAGCCAATTACCTCCGGTACGTGTCTGTACCGCGCACTTTGAATGATGCATCTGTATGGCAAACAGCCATATACTCTGGTAAAGAGGAAAGTTTTAAGTTGGGATACAGATGCAGCCATTCAAAGTGGCTGCGGTATCGCGTATCATGACGCAAGATGACGCGGTTCATGATTGGTTGACCGACAGGTTGTAAATTTTATTGTTAAAAAGATCCATGAAAATGTCACTACTAAAGTTAGCTGGTACTGTTGGTATTGTAAGTGGCAAGTAGAGCTCATATTTTAGATTTTGTGTAGTTGCTAGCGTTGAACTGTGTGTTGGATGCACATGAATTGAAGGAATGGGCAAACATAGCTGATGCGGATCCACAGAGCCAGCATATTAAGATGTTTATAATTAGAGGCAATTTGTTTAAATAACTAGGTATGGATACTGATGTGCAAGAGAGGTGGAAAGGCTGTTTCCTGAAGCCAGCACTATAAAATGTTTTATTCTCAGTGAGATGCTGCCATTTCATAGTGGGTTTCTAACACTGTGTATAGTTCCATCCACACAGTGCCTTTACTTCCATCCATTTCTAATCTCTTTATCCAGTACAGAGGATTTGGAGCCTATCCCAGTAAGCGACGGACACAAGGCAGAATACACCCTGGACATAGCGCCAGTCCATCACAGGACAGACAGACACAAACACACACACACCAGGGCCAGTTTAAATCTAACCTCAGAACCTTTCTTTTCAGAAGACTTAGTGTCTGTATCTGCTTCATTTTCTAATTTTGGTAGCACCTCTAACTGCTTGTCTTTCTTATATGCATTTACTTTGTAATCTGTGGTCCTTTTATCTGTTTTTACATCTACTGTATTGCTTTGAGATGCCACCTTTAATGGTGATATATCAAATAAAGTTTTTTATTATTGTTATAGGGAAACATGATCAGATTTTCCCTGGTTCAGAAAAAAAGATCTAAAGTATACTAGTTTGTCACTCTTCTCATTCCCTTTGCTAAATGACTTTTCATACTAATCTGATCAATCTAACTGCCAGTTTTCTGTGCTTTCTCTATCCTGCTAGATTTGCAATTATTCTGAAAATTTTCTTCTTGAAATAACTCATTTCTAAATATCTTTTTTCACTGTTAACATCTTGCAGCAACTCTGCAACAAAATATACACTTAGCTCAACCTGACAGTTCATCCTGCTACCAACATTAAATAAAACAAATCTTAAGATTTCTATATTTATGTCTTTATTAAGTGGTTTCATTAGTGACAAAGGCTAAATTTTCTTGGAAAAATGTCTTTTATGTGTTGCGGAAAAAACTGACTTGCTTTAACAAAATATGTTTATAAATAATTCCACCTGGCATTTTTGTAGTTAGAAATTATGGAACGCTCTGTTAAAAGCAAGGGAGTTTTTATGTCCGTTGCAGTTCTTTTGCAACATGAATATAATTATATCGTTATTAATTTCTTGAGATACGCGATTCCATATTATATTCCCTTTTAATCAAATTCTAAAAGTATGCTTGTTGACTCCGGTATCACGTTAGTCAAAGTCTTCGATGCTTATTGTAACGAATACTGTCCAGCCTCCATTTCTCTATAAAAATTTACTCTGTTGCACACACACACAATAGAAGCAGGAACCACTGTCAGAAAGGAAAAAGGTGACTATTCATTGTTATCAAAAATGACTTAGAATCGATCGTGTTGTTGATATTTTGAAATATAAAAGTCAATTGATTGTCCATAATATCGCTATTCTATTTTTTCGAAGAAATGTTTGTTAAAAGACAAGTCCAGCACCAGCTGGATTCGAACACACGACCTGTGCGTTGTTAGTCACGCACCTAGACCAGTAGGCTACAGGGGAACTTGCATGAACAGGGAGGCAAAACAGCCTTACACAGCTCTGTCGCAGTACACAAATATAATCATACCGTTATTAAATTCTTTAGATACGCGATTCCATATTATATTCCCTTTTAATCAAATTCTAAAAGTATGCTTGTTGACTCCGGTATCACGTTAGTTAAAGACTTCGATGCTTAAAATGTTTAGGGAGAAATGGAATACTGGTGTGTATTTTTTTCTTTAAAGTACCAAGACCAGCTATATACTGTATGTTTATGTTCCAAAATTAATATCGTTTATGGCCTTCACACGCGTTGCAGTATGCTCCTATTCTTTTTATGCTCAGTTACTAAGATTTCCCTTCAGTGGTAAAATTAGATATGAATATTCAATACTTAAACGGGCACAGTTAAGACATTAAATATACATATACATACTGTATACAGTACAGTTTGCATACAGTAATATGTTTATGTTCCTAAATCAATCTCTTTTATGAGCATGTGAAAGGCATGGTGAATCACTGTACTTTGCATGATTGGAAACAAATGCGTGATTGCGAAATGCTGTGGTGTTACTTTTACAAAGACGGTCAATGAAAAAAAGAATGTTGACCAGGGCAATACTTTGAGTTTACACTTACAGCTTGTCCAAGGTCATTCATTATTAATACTATTAGTAATATCTTCATTAAAGACTGATGGCCACAGCTCAAACATGAGAGGTTGAGCTATATTAGCTCCTGTAAATTCCGGATACTATTATTTTGCTTGTCGTATTATAGGAGAATTTACGGTAACTAGCGGTATTTACCAGTAGCTTGCGGTAGACTGCGTACAGTGTACCGGAAAATAATGCGGTATCGCCCGCGCATTTTGAATGGCTGCATCTGTAAGTATAGTGAGCAAGAATGCATGAAACCAATATTCCTGGCCTAAAATTTGAGTTCCTGCTAAATAAATGTAAAAATAGTAACAATTTCACACGTAAGCCAATTAAAAATCAGATAGTGAATAATGAATGTTATTTTACAAAATTAGAAATCCAGCAATTGATATCTATAATGAATCTTTCCAATGGCTATTGGTGTAGGAGAAGGAGTAGTTTCTAGTGGGAAATGCATTAGGGTAGTACAAATAGCTATTAAGTGGTGAATGGAGGAGTTGATGTTGTTTTGATCATACAGATATAATTATTTATAATGCGTGAAGTGTCAGTCGGTATAGCTTGGTCTGCACAATTTTATTCCTGATAGCACTACATAATGGTGTTTGGAAATAATCAGATGCAGAACTGCACCACTCTGTACAACTGCCAGGCAGTACAGGTACTGCCTTAAAGTTCTGTAGCTATGTGTGGTTATCAGACACTGTATTAAATATTTATTAACCCTTAGTGCTTTCCTGTGCTACTCATACTGTATGCATGCTGTACTAGTGACAAACAATGTCACAAAATACTATACAATGATTACATTGTTGAGACAAGATGTTGTTACTACAATATTTTTTGATTTTGTGAGTGGCAATTATTCAGGAAAAAATGTGCTTGTCACTAGCTGCTACAAAAAAAAACATACAAATAAGATGCATTGCAATCTCTAGATGGCCTAGAGGTTGTTTTATTGACACAGTTTCATTCTCCATTACACCTGAAACTGACATTATAAAAACAGTAAACACTTTTGCAAACTATTATGTACAGTGTGAAGAGCTTTAAGTTTATGTTTCTTCGTGCATCATTTTAGAAGTGGCACCCCCAGTATTCCCTACTGTGAAGAGACAATGCAACCATTAAGGTGTTAGTCACTCCTATGTTACAGTACATCAGAGAAGTTATGCTCAAATAGGTGCTGCGAAAGAAACTGTTTTTTATTTCTCTCTTTATGGAAGTATTGTAACATTTGCCAGCTGTACACTATGGAGGTTTGTTCTTTGCGAAAAAGTTTGTGCTTTTCACTGTTATAACATAAACATGCTTTTTTATCTGGACAACTAGTATTTTTTATTTATTACAAATGACTAAGAATCAGATATGGTGTTAAATTATATTCAGTTATTCAAGCCAGTTATAATATGAACATACCAAGCTCTCTCATTTGTACACCTCTTAAAGGAATAGGTTGCATTCACCTTGTGCTTTGGTTCAATGCTTGATACCATAAAATAGTTATCTTAATGAGAGTTTAATGTACGTTTATGTCTTTTTCCTCACATTCTATACTGTATAATGGATCATTACTGTATTGTCTCATCCTGGAAGCACGTATCTTGACATGTTTAATTTTTTTTTTCCTGTCCTGTCTGATTCTTTGAGTATCAATTCTGCACCATCATTTTATTTAGAAAAAAAAACAGCACATATTTGTTTACTTATTGTGGAACCCCAGTGTTAGTGTCATTCTCTAGAGTACAAGATGATCAGCTTTTGGAAAAAAATGTTTTTGGAGATGTTGAGAAAATGAGCCCAAGTTCTATGGGGTTGATCCAGTTCACTTTCCCTTCACCATAAATTTTAGTTTTCAGAGCATTAGTGCCGAGCATCGACGGTATACACAGTACCATGTGAATGAATAATGAAGAATGTGTTTCTTATGATGTTTTGCTTAACTGGCGGCCTGCCCAAAGACCCCCTGCTTTAGTGGACTGGCTCCAGACCAAAGGTGAGCCATTTAAAATCCCAGGTGCATTGCAGTAAATACAGAGACACAGATCTGTAAGAATTATGCAGAGAGAAGCGGTTTATGTCTATAGGATGTTGGGGGTCCTTCTGGAATAAATTGAACATGTTGCACAAAAATCAGAGGGAAACCTACAGATGTAGCCATTCAGAATGCTCATTAAAATCCTGTAACACATTATTGGGGCATCATTTTATTGTGGCAAGTGATTTGCTGGTCAAAGATGATTGACAGGTGGCACTAGTTGTGTATTTGATGTTCAAGAAATGATTGCTTCATTTAATCTCTCTACTGTGTGTTTAAGTCAACATAATATGGAATATTTATATGGAATTTTACATCTAAAGGGAATTTTTAGAAGCTGAGCATAAAATTAAGAGGAGCATAACATCTGTGAATGTTATAAACAATATTAATTTAGGAATATATATATGATGCATACTGTATATGGCAGGTAGTGGTAGCTAAAATAAAAAATAAACAACAGTATTCCACTTTCTTCATAAACATCGTACGCATCATATTGGGGCTGCATAAGATAAAATGCGTTACTCAGCAGGCCGCATTCATACACATACAAAATGCATAAAATCTTAAAAAATTATTTGAAATTGTTATTTGAAACATGTTGGTTAACTTTACTCAAGTACTCGACATCATGTGAGGTTATTTCTGAAGTTCTTAATTCTGGCTGCTTCGTTGACAGTGTTTTGCAGACACCAGAACATCAACATTAGGCCTGATACCATGGGAAGTAGCCAATGCCCTGTTGCTTGTAAATGTTAGTTGGGGAGTCTTGACTGTAAAACTAATTTGTTGATCTTCATTGACAAGAACAACTGTTTGCATACATACGTACTGCCAAACATTGCTATGATTCGAGCAGACACAGAGACCAACCTTAGAAACCTTTCTTTCTGCTTACTTTCTGTATTAACAGCACTCCATCAGGCAGCAATCAGGCAAGAGAGCCGTTCACACTAACTCATCAGGTTAACACTCACAAAGGCTATGAATTGGACACATACATGGGGTTAGTGCGGTTTCAAGACTAAGGACAAAACATGGCTAAACAAGTAACTACTATTTATAATAGGTTTTATAATCACTATTTACACAGGCAGGGTCAACTAGTGGTCACCCTGCGGAATCTCAGACCATCTCCTAGCTATAGTTCCCAGCCTGCACCGCGGCGCATGCTTTAACCAGGTGTGTCTCTGCTTTGTCACCCAGCGAGGGCTCTACAATATTTACATGACAATTATTGAAAAAGAAATGTAATCTATTGAAAAAACAATTATCAAATGATCAAAACATCTGAATTTTATTGGTAACTTTTTGCAAGTTCAAGTGAGATGTTGCGGGCCGCAGATGATAGTTGTTTGCGGGCCTTGTGTTTGAGACCCCTGATCAAAAGTATATATACAGTATAGCTATTTATATAGCTGGTAGGAATACTGTATTCCACTTTCTTTGAAAACATTTGCATCACTTTCTTTGACTCATTCACTTGTGATTACTTAGGACACATTTTGACCTGTCTGTTTCAGCTATTTTTCCAAACAGAGCATTGGCACAATGGGTTTGGTGGGTGGATCACCTTCCCATAGGTCTGAGTTTTATTCTTGTTTAGGGCACAAGTTTTTCTTCTGACAAACGAGACTCCTTTTTAAAAAACAAAATAGTAAATAATATTACACTATATTGACTTTATTATTTTTCTATATCACAACGTGATAGATGTTAAATGATATTAAAAATATGAATGAGCAAATGTGAAAACTGTAAACAGTGGGAGTAAAAACCAACTGGTTTAAATCAGTTTAAATTATTAAATTGCCTATTTATGAGACACAACATTTGAGATGTCAATAACTTTGCGAACAAATGACACATAGCCTTCAAAGCACAGGAATTTCAAGATCATGATTTGTGAAATATTTTATGCATCAGCGATTCTTAAGTCTCTTGAAAAATGTAAAAAATGTAACATAACACTGTACTGCATGAAGGGCGACTGATTCTTTTATTTTCTAAAGAAAAAAATTATGTATCCCTTCCTAACGTAGACATTCCATGACTTTAAGAGCTATAAAAAACAGGATTAGATCATTTTTTATAGTAAAAAGGAAGCGTGGAGCTCAGCAATACAGAAAGACCATTCTGCAGCCTGGAATGCATATGGCACTGAGCATGTCTGCCTTTAAAATGTAATTTTTAAAATTAATTGTGCAATGTTAATCATTTCTTTTAACTTCAAGTCTTTTTATTATCATTAAACATAGCTTTCTCACTATTTAGTTGTATTTTTTAAACCATTGTTAAACAGGAGCTTATTGTACATTCTAATGACATTACATGTGCAAAGATTATAAAAAAAGAAACCCACTATGAGATGACAGCAGTTAAACACTGAGGATCAATTTAAAGTGCTGGCTTAAGGAACCAGCTTTTCCACCTCTCTGGCACATCAGTACCCATAATTAGTTTGTTGTTTAATAAAATTGCCTCTAAATATATACATCTTAAGATGCTGGCTCTGTGGCTCAGCATCAGCTACTGTATATTTGTTGGGTGATATGCCAGCAACATATCACCCTGCAACTCACAACAGGCAACCCACTGAAGTTAAACAGGTGTGAGCCTTGTCAGTACCTGGATGGGAGACCTCCCGGGAAAAACTAAGGTTGCTGCTGGAAGAGGTGTTAGTGGGGCCAGCAGGGGGCGCTCACCCTGTGGTCCACATGGGTCCTAATGCCCCAGTATAGTGATGGGGACACTATACTGTAAACAGGTGCCATCCTTCGGATGAGACGTAAAACCGAGGTTCTGACTCTCTGTGGTCATTAAAAATCCCAGGGCATTTCTCGAAAAGAGTAGGGGTGTAATCCTGTCGTCCTGGCCAAATTTCCCATTGGCCCTTACCAATCATGGCCTCCTTATAATCCCCATCTATGAATTGGCTTCATTACTCTGCTCTCCTCCCCACTGATAGCTGATGTGTGGTGAGCGTTCTGGCGCACTATGGCTGCCGCCGCATCATCCAGGTGGATACTGCACATTGGTGGTGGTGGAGGGGAGACCCCATTACCTGTAAAGCGCTTTGAGTGGAGTGTCCATAAAAGCGCTATATAAGTGTAAGCAATTATTATTATTATTCCTTCTATTTATGTGCATCCAACTAACAGTTCAATGCTATTCAATTACAAAAAATCTAAAATACATTTAATTTGAATATGTTTTGATTCAAATACAGTTAAAATATATTAAATCTCATTTCAGTATTTACATAAACATTTAACAGTGTTCACATGTTCTTTTTACACGGCTTTCTGTGATTTATTTTTGTACAGTATATCTAAGCTTTTGCAGGTGTTCCTGCATTCCTCTTCTGCACTGTCCATTCGTGATTAACTTTTTTCTGTTTGCTCGTTTAAAAAAAAACACCTGCTCCATTTCTAGAACTTTTTGCTCATATGCATTTTTGTATTTTTACATGCAAGCCATTTATTTACAGCTCTAACACTTTAACATACTGAAGCGGCAAGGCTTCTTAAAGTACAGGAATTAAGTTTGCTGCTCCCTTGCCAGTCCCTCTCTCCTTCATCTCAGTGGTGCTTGATACAGAGAGGCCATTTCATTTGGTTCACAATTAAAGTGTTTTTCTAGGCAATAGAGTGTCCTGATAAGGAACAACACCCAATGCTGAGATTCTCCAGCAACCCTAATAAATGGTAATCTCTGGGGCCTTACTGTCTAAGAGAGTCTCATCCCAAGTTGTTTACAATCCCAAGATCAGAGTGCATGGTTACTCATCCTCCACCTAGATCAGCCAATCAGGAACTTGTAGGACAGGGTAACCCCACATGGGTCTCGGATGCCCATGAAACTTTCAACCAATGAATGACGTCCGCTGCCTGAGGGCATTGGTTTCTATTTGACTCCTGAACTGCTGAGCCCGGGCTTTTTCCCCATTCCACCACTACGCCTATGGGTCTTTTTCTGCTCTCCTCCCTCTCCACGGTTTGTCCTCTCCGACATCCGTGACAGAAAGCTGCGCCACCACCTGACCCCGCGAGCAACGATTTTCGTTTTTCTGCAGTTTTTTTTTCTCTCTGGGCTTTTTTTTCTCTCAGCTCTTCTATTCATATCACGGGATACTTTTTTTTTTACTCCTGTGTCTGTGAGCAGGCTGCTTCCCGGCTTTCCTCGGGTTGTCTTGCTGGCATCCATGATTGAATGTTGAGCTGGCCCCCCTGTCCTCATCACTGGATATCACTCCGGTCATCCGTGTCTGTGAGCGGGTCTTGTGCCTGGCTTTCCTCGGGTTGTCCACTCCGATAGGGTTGTGAGCCTTTTTTCCTCTCACATTCTGATTGCTGGATATCACCTTCCTGACAACCGTGCCTGTGAGCAGGCTGCTGCCTGGCTTTCCTCAGGTTGTTCTCTGCCGATATCAGCGTTAGTTTGGTGAGACTTTTTTGCCGTTCCTCCATTCTTTTCAAAGGATATCACTCCGGACATCCGTGCCTGTGAGCTGACTATGGTCTGTCTTTCCTCAAATTGTCCACTGCGATATCAGTGATAAAATCAGAACGTGCCTTTTGTCTTTTCACTTCCTGGTTTCCCCTTCTCTCTGGTCCCCCTGACCCCTGTGTTGCGGAACTTTTGGTTCCTATCTGTTTATTGTGGTTTGTTACGCTGGTCTCCCAGGTTTATTTCTGTGGTTGTTTATGTGCGTGTGTACTTGTATTTTTTTTGTTTGTTTTTAGTCTCCGGATCTCTACCTGACCCCCCCTTCAACTACTCAGGTTTATACCCTGGAGGAGGGGGCAGCTCTCAGCTGTGGACTCCCAGAGGTTTGCTTTCAGTTAAATGAGGTGTTTCCTCCCCCCAGTTCTGTGTAGCTCACTTATTTGTATGGGCATCAGGAGCCGCCCATGAAGATGGGGTACTGTCACGCCCTCTGCAGCCAGAGGGCACTCCCACTCTGTCCTGTCCCTAGGTTCCTGTGCTTTGCTCTCATTCCAGTGTCTCTCTCTCCCTGGGGCTATATATTTCCGGGTCTCTTACTCTGCTTCGCTCAGCTTTGACGTTCGGATGTCCTGAAACCTGCCTAGCATCCAGGTCGCCCCACGTCCACTGCCTGAGGGCATCGGTTTCTATTCGACTCCTGAACTGCTGAGCCGGGCTTTTTCCCCATTCCGCCGCTACGCGTATGGGTCTTTTTCTGCTCTCCTCCCTCTCAATGGTTTGTCCTCTCCAACATCCGTGACACCACTACCATCTACTGTATGTACATTGGGTATATATTACGTATGAGACCGTATGGCTTTAAAGCCACTAATTTACAGTATGTGTGAAATATATTTTTCACAATCGAAATTGAAAGTTTAATTATCCTATTACTCATCGCTGAAATTTGCATTAAGGCACAATATAGATGATCTCAATGTGGATGTAAGCCTGAAAAAAATCGGTTCACAACTATTTTTCATACATCAAAATCATAATGTTGTTTTTGTAAAATAGCCATACTCTCTTTTTTAATTCTTTTAATTAATCTAGTATTTAAAATAATGAAGTATGGAGTTTAAAATTAATAAAAGTCTTAGCAGTATATAACTTTTATTCTATAATTGGAAAAAGATTGTCCCTCAGCATTGATCGGGATTCAAAACCAGGTGTTTTCTGGCGACAGTGTGATTATTGCGGTTCTGCGCAGTGTCTTGACCCCCCCGCCACCTGTTCCATCCCTCAGCACCTGGGGCGCAAAACCCGGGTCTCTGGCGTAACGCAAAAGAGAACCAGCCACATGAGCTAAAGGAGACCTACCCCAGCCCAGGAAGCTGAGGTCCCTGCTATGCGCAGGGAGGGCACTGACATTACCGTATTTGAACTACAGATGCAGCCATTCAAAGTGCGCATCACAGACACGTACCTCGGGTAATTGGCTACATCATCGCACGTCATACTGATACATACGTGATTGGTTGACCGACAGGGGACTCGTGTGTTGGTCGGTCGTAGAAAGATTTAAATGTCTTTACTGGGCCCTTTTTAGTATGGAATATTTATATGGAATTTTACCACTGAAGGGAAATCTTAGTAGCTGAGCATAAAAAGAATAGGAGCACAACGCGTGTGAAGGCCATAAACGATATTAATTTTGGAACATAAACATACAGTATTACAGTTTATGGTTGCTCTCGGTACTTAAAAGAAAAAATACACACCAGTATTCCATTTCTCCCTAGACATTTTAAGCATTGAAGTCTTTAACTAACATGTGAAATAGCGTGTATAAAAAGTGGTAGTTTTAAGCTTTTCTGAGAATATAATATGGAATCGTGTATCTGAAGAAATTAATAACGATATAATTATATTCATAAACTGCAACACAATAGTACACGCTGTACAATGTCTGTTGATACTGTATGTGTAGGGCTGTTTCACCTCTCCTCTTGTGACTTTGTGGGTGGTACTGTGGTCTACGTGCCTGACTTCTAAACCACAGGTTGGGTGTTCATATCCAGCTGGCGCCACAACTTTTCTTTTAACAAACATTTCTTTAAAAAAATAAAATAGCAATATTTTGGACAATTAATTGACTTTTTATATTTCTAAATATCACAACATTCGAATGTTTCGAATTTAAGTCATTTTTAATAACAATGAATAGTCACCTTCTTTCCTTCTGACAACGGTCCCTGCTTCTCCTTCCTGCTTCTATCATGGGGGGGAGATGACTTTAGATGTCCCTTCAGATTTAAAAGGTTATTTACATATCTTCGGTGTCGCATCTTCCCAGTGTAGCTGATCTTTTGCTGCCTGGGTAAACTATCACAAAGCTTTAGAGAACTTAACATTTCTATTATCAACAAATTGTACGACATTTACATTGGCGTTATTAATTTTTCACGTGAGTGTATGGAGGATTGTCAGCTGCCACTGAGAGCTGACCCCACCTCTTAGGCTGCGCAAACGATCTTAAAAATTTTTATAGAGAAATGGAGGCTGTACAGTATGCATTACAATATAAACATTTACTGTCAAACTTTAAACCAGCGATTGAATTAAAGACGATCTGTCAAAGCGCAATGAAACCCTTTACTTTATTCTTATGGACGCCCGGTCCTGCCAGGGATTAAAAAAAAATAATGGAATCGCATATCTATAGAAATAACAGTATACTGTAACTATGTTCATGCACAAACAGTAGCATGTTACATTATTAATTTGGGTGTCTCCTCTTGCCAGAAAGCGCTAAATTTTATTTTGAGTGCAGTGTTTGACTTTTTTTAAATTACAACCCATAAATAAAGCTGAAACTGCTTAGACTTTTAATGATTTTAAACTGTATTACAGCAGCACAATGTGCTTTTTCACGAAACCTCCTAGAGTAACAAAAGGTCTTGCGTTGTACAGCTTTTCAACTAAATATATTTATTGCTTATGCCTGACATAGGAGGTGCCCGATAAAAAACGGTAGAACAGCTCTTTAGGAGTGTAGCGGCGTAGCGGCGAGGCTTATTAATAAGAAAGAATTACGTGTTCTATGCCTTCCCAAATGAGGCCCCATTTCTCTGACGTCTGGACTGCATTCCTAAGTGTCAGGAGTAAGTGACTCATATCTCACCTTGATCAACCAATCAGGGACTGGTAGGGCCGAGTAACCCACGTGGGACTCTGATGCCCATGGAACTTTCAGCCAATCAACGAGCTGAAGTTCCTCCAGGTAAAAACAGGCAACACAGAGAGCCTGAGAGATTCAGAGATTCTGTGGACTTTTCTAAAGGGAATTCAAAGGAGAATTCCAGGGCAGGACGGCCCAGGAGCAGAAGGCTCCCAAGGGCAGGACATTCTCGCAGCACGCCTCCTGACCATCCTGAGACTAAGCCCGGACAACCACGGAACGGCCAGTGTGTCCGAGTGCCAGAACTTTCCTTTGTTCTAAGAGTCTAGAGCGGAGGTTGCCAGAGAGTAACCAGAGGATCCACCCGAGGTTAGCACCAGCAGCAGGCCTCATGAACAGGTCAGAACTGTGGACAGCTGAATCAGTATTCAGAACTAGCTCTTCATCAGGAACGAACCGGTCCTCTTCTTGACTTGCTGGGACCCACAGTCATCTTTTCTCCTGTGTGCAAACTTTGCTAGTTAAAGCCAACACTAACTAGCCAGTCAGTGAGCATCAGCAGCGCACCGTCGCAAGCCTCACAGCACAGCCTGGCACGCAGCCAGAGAGCGTGGATTGGACAGCAACAGCCTGCAACTGTTTCTTTGTGCCCGCAGGAGATCTGAATCCCCAAAGATTGGATGAGTATTCAACTTCAATGCATTACAGCTCGAGAATTCAATTGTTATCCCAACCAGTTGATATCAATTTAATTCCTAAGAGTTATGTACTTGTTTTGAGTATCTAATGTAGAAGTTATAACCAAGTTCATTTATGAAACGGTCTTAATGAATGATATACTGAACGTATGTCCTCTTGATATGTGTAACACTTCGTAACTGACTGAATATATATCTTTTGTATTCTGATAACCCTCTCGATAAGATCTGTTAGTTTATATGCATATTCTATGTATTAATAAATGTATCCTCGTGTATTAGTACCTGTGTGTGCGTTGTTTGAGTTATGTCGCATGGTTGGATTCTAAAGCCATCAAAAGAATCAACTTTGTGATTTACTGCTACAATTAATAATTGTTCCAGTAAATGCCCAAACCCTACAGAACTGGTGCCTTCAGAGAGCCACTACATTTACATTTTGGCTATGGCAACATTACAGGAGGTTTTGTGAAAAAGCTGCAGAAGTGCCAATTGTAATCAATTTTATTTTTAAATACATTTTAGCAAAGTCATGTTCCATAAGAGTACAGTAATTACGGTACGGCTTCAGAATGGTGATTGGCTGAAATCATCTGATACCCCTCTGATTGGGAAAACAAGACCTGCTGATCTGTTCTACATAGCAGGAAGACAACAGCATGTGTTGCTTCTATTCGAAACGTGTATTCTAAAAGTTTAATTAAGAAGTAAAATCCTTACAGCGTACACAGTTTTCTAAACTGATCAGGAGGAAGAAAAATCACCCATGTTTCACGCATAAAAAGTGGTTATTAACTATCGAAACCTGTTTTTATTTCGCCTGGCAAGCTACCTGAATTCCAAACTACAGTATCTGAGAAGATACAATTGAACTAATGTTGATAATAAGAGAGAGAGAGCCCCGTTACCCCCATTTTGATTTAAATAAGAACGCCTTTAATTAAATGTCTTTTTTGATTCACAATCAGACAAATGCAACAGAAATTGTTATCTTTGTCTTCTAAGCATCTTAATAAACTTTCACCATAGCATTCTCCCTGTTTAGATTTACTTTTCTTGCGATTTTGGGATCAAATGTGGAAAGATTAGATTGTAATCATTTTTATTTTTTAGATACATTTTAGAAAAGTGTAATCTATACTAAAAAGCTGTGTTTATTTAATACCACTCAATACTTATATTAATGGAGTTTAGTTGATACTGTTTAAACTTTTAACTATTTTAAATTGTATTACAGCATTGTACACATGCTTAAAAGAGAGGAGAGAAAATGCCTTCTTCAGGTGTGAGGGCCTTCTGCTCAGAATGAAATGCTAAAATGTAATGTAGGCTCTGAATGGGTTCAATTATGATTTGGGCTTGATTGAGGTCGCTGCCTTTCATCTAAAATCCTGCTTGAATCCTTCTAAACTAAAAATTAGACACAAAAAGAGAAGAGGCTCTGGTGACACTTGTCTTGTGTCTTTCTCTCGTCTGGGCACGGGAGTGCTGCTGGAAGGTGTTGACGGAAACACCTACCATCAGCTCGAAAGATTTCAGTGCTTTGTGTATATTCTAATGGAAGTCAGGGCAGGGTGTGTGTGAACAGGTTTGATTGAAATTGCATTGGGAATCTATGTTCTTCACACCTGAAACATTTTCTCTGAAAGCATTTTCTTCCCAGTTTAGCCGATCTTGTTACAGCATGTTACAGTTTACTATTATTGACCATATTAATTTAAAGTGCTTAATGCCATTTTTTGACCACACACAAATATTCTTATGTCCATATCTTCGCAAGGGAATCAGTGCGAATTGTAATACTAATTAAATGACTGTGGGCACTTTCCACCCCCTCTGACAGCAGGAACATTCCTATTCTTAGCTCAGCAGCTTATTACAATATAGGGTGTTCAAACTGTTTTTTTTTTACACTGTGACACAACGTTGCGTTGTGAATCAGTTTTTCCGTGTTTACAAAGAAAGTGGAATACAGTGATACTACCTGCTATATAGATACATATTTTTAGATATTTAGACCCTTAAATTAATATCGTTATTAATAATAATGATAATCGGCCAGTGAAAGCTCTGTTGTCCTTCACATGAATGCCTGAAACATTTTACTGAACCCAGGATTTTACACTATATTCCCCATTATAAAACGGATAATTCCGGTCCTGACGTCTGACTGCCTGACATACATTCGAAGAAGTCCTATATTTTCTAATATAGGCACATCCCAGAATTTTGATTTCACTGTGTAATGAAGAAATTTAAAAGACTACTTCTTAGCGTAGATAAAAAGCTTGGATTCCCATGTACAGTATCTTATACATATCTTTTTCTGTTGTCTTTCTTGATCTCTTGAGGATCCTTGTGATATTTTGAGCTCTAGTTCAATGATAAAAGTGTCGCAGTTTAAATAAATTTCACTTTTAGAAATTATGAAACGCTCTGTTAAAAGCAAGGGAGTTTTTATATCTGTTATAGTAAAAGAAAATGCCCGACGAACTAGGGATTGAACAGTTTTTCAGTGCTTGTACAATCGATGGAAATGTTCAAATAAATGTGCTAAAGAAATAAACAAAAAAGTAAGTATTCCTTCATCATATTGGCTAGCTAATGTCCCATCCTTGTTAGTAAGATCAACGAAATGCTGTGGTGTTACTTTTTGTCAATGACGGTTACAAATAATGTAGACCAACAAAATACTTTGAGTTTTACTGCAGGAGCTCATACAGCTGTGTCTGCATATCTTGGTCAAATATTCAGCTAGTGTGTATTGTCTGTTTAGGGTTCTGTAGCATTCCACGTGTGGTTGAAGCTGACACCCTGGATTCACTCCAGACACAGCTGTATGAGCTCCACCAGCTGGGACAGGAGGCTCTACTGTACACAGAGAGGGGCAGGAGGAGGGGGGAACAAGCTGCCAGCCGTGTGGTTGAAGCTGATACCCTGGATTCACTCCAGACACAGCTGTATGAGCTCCACCAGCTGGGACAGGAGGCTCTACTGTACACAGAGAGGGCCGGGAGGGTGGAACAAGCTGCCCAGCCATGTGGAATGCTAAAGAACCCTAAACAGACAATACAAACTAGCTGAATATTTGACCAAGATATCCAGACGCAGCTGGATGACCTCCACCAGTCAGGACAGGCAAATAAGATACACTCTACAGACATTCACAACAGCGACATATCATAAAACTTTTGCACATATTGTTAAATTATTACTTGTTTTTCAGGAAGTTAAATACTTGAATTACTTATCCAGTCTCTCGAAATAAAATTATTTTTCAAGCAATGTAACTAACGTCGGGCAATGTGTTTTTCTTTTAATCTAACATTGACAGCTACATCTTAAGTCTTGTCAGTCAGCTCTTATATCTCTATTTAAATTGTGGTGATTAAAAAAACTGGGATAACAAGTGGTCTCAAAGTCACAGAGCTCACAGAGTTTCAACAACAGATGACAACTTCCTTAGTCCTCCCTTAGTCTTCCTAAAATTGTCTGGTGGGGGGCACTTGGGAATGTAAGTTATGTGAGTTAGATTAGAAAACATTTTATTAAAAACACATTTGCATTTGTTTGGGAGCTATATTATGTATTTTTCATATGTAAGATATAATGATATAAAGATATAATGTGCTTACACATTGCAGTTTTTCAGCTAAATGTACAGTATTTATCGCATATGCCTGAAAACCGCGCTGCGCCACTCCTATTTGGCATTTTAGTTATGGAGATGCATCCCCCACCTCTGGGTGCCTGACTTGCCTGACTTGTCGCCACCTTTAACCATTCCGTGCTCGAATTGCAGTAGAATAAGTTATTAGATTTATGAGCAATCTAATTTCTTATTTCTGAACATTATTACGCAGAAGACAAAGGTAGCGATTTACGTTGCATTGTGCATTGTGCTGCTGTAACACAGTTTAAAATAATTAAAAGTCTAAACAGTATCAGCTTTATTTATGGATTGTAATTAAAAAAAAACGCACTCAAAATGCAATTTAGAGCTTTCTGGCAAGAGGAGACACCCAAAATAATAATGTAACATGCTACTTGTTGTGCATGAACATAGTTATACTGTTATGTCTTTAGATACGTGATTGCATGTTTTTTTTTTAATCCCTGGTGGGACCGGGCGTCCATAAGAATCAAGTAATAGGTTTCATTGCGCTTTGACAGATCGTCTTTAAATCAATTGCTGGTCTAAAGTTTGACAGTAAATGTTTATATTGTAACGCATACTGTACAGCCTCCATTTCTCTATAAAAATCTAAATGTAAACATTGTATTTACAATTTACAACTATTCATTGTTATCAAAAAATGACTTAAATTCAAACGTTGTGATATTTAGAAATATAAAAAGTCAATTAATTGTCCATAACATTGCTATTTTATTTTTTTAAAGAAATGTTTGTTAAAAGAAAAGTCACGGCGCCTGCTGGGTTTGAACACCAAACCTGTCGTTTAGAAGTCGGGCACCTAGACCACAGTACCCCCACCAAGGTCGCATGAGGAGTGGTGAAACAGCATCAACAGACATTGTACAGCGTGTACTATTGTGTTGTAGTACATAAATATAATTATATCGTTATTAATTTCTTTAAATACGCCGTTCCATATCATATTCCCTATTAATGAAATTCTAAAAGTATGCTTGTTGACTCCGGTATCGAGCTTAAAACTACCACTTTTTATACATGTTATTTCACGTTAGTTCATGTTACTTCGATGCTTAAAATGGAATACTGGTGTATTCTGGTGTAAGTACCGTAAGTACTGGTGTAAGTACCGAGCCATATACAGTTTACATACTGTAATACTGTATGTTTTTGTTCCAAAATTAATATCGTTTATGGCCTTCACACGCGTTATGCTCCTATTCTTTTTTTGCTCAGCTACTAAGATTTCCCTTCAGTGGTAAAATTCCATATAAATATTCAATACTTAAACGGGCACAGTTAAGACATTAAATATACATATACATACTGTATACAGTACAGTTTGCATACGGTAATATGTTTATGTTCCTAAATCAATCTCTTTTATGAGCGTGTGAAAGGCATGGTTAATCGGAGATTCTAAAAAATTACTGTACTTTGCATGATTGAAAACAAATGTGTGATTGGATCAACTAAATGCTGTGGTGTTACTTTATCAAAGACAGTCAATAAAAAAAAGAATGTGGACCAGGGCAATACTTTGAGTGTACAGCTTGAATGAAGGTCATTCATTATAAAAACGATTAGTAATATCTTTGGTAAAGACTTTGATGGTGACAGCTCAAACATGAGAGGTCGAGCTTTATTAGCTCCACCTTGCAGAAATTCGGGATACTATTATTTTACTTGCGGTACTATAGGAGAATTTACGGTAACTCGCGGTAGACTGCATAAAGCGCACCGCAAAATAATGTGGTATCGCCCGCTTGTTTTGAATGGTTGCATCTGTAATACTGGGCTGCTTAAAAGTGTTGAGAATTTCTCCTTTCTTCTATGTGTGGGTGAGGAAAGAAGTGTAAACACTAAGCCATTACAGCAGCCTTACCACTGGATCCCACTAGCCCAGTGACAAGAGGTCTGCAAGCATCTTCAAGACATAGAAGCTGCCAGTGCCACATGTCCAAGCAAAAGTCCAGATATTTTCCCAGTGGTCATGGCACAGAAGATGTATCGACTACCGGCAGTTGAACTGACTTTCAGACTGTAGGGGATGCCTTTCCACTGCTGTATTAAAGAGTATCTGGATGATTTGGGCAGGTCCAAATTTGCTGTGTTGTGAGGTTGCTGTGTTTGGGCACAGTAAAGACATTTAAATCTTTCTACGACTGACCAACGCACCACGAGTGCCCCTGTCGGTCAACCAATCACGTACTGCGGTATTTTGTGTCAACGCGTGTCACGATGCATGAGACCGTAGCCAATTTCCTCTGTACCACACACTTTGAATGGCTGCATCTGTAGGTTCCCACCCTATGGACCAGAATGTTGCAACTAATACACTGTACTTTTTTACATCCCATTTAGCAGGCAAACCCCAGTGGATGAGAGTGTTGGTGTCCTGGCTGGAGACTGATGCACTGATAACCCCTGCCCTTCTGTTTGGGATGGTTGGCATGACAAACAATGGGACCTTATTGTATATCCTTCCCAGTAATTCCAGGTCCAACTTCACAACTCCGATATAAGGAACTGTCTGGCCCACTGCCCCCCCGATCTTTTTTCTAGTTTTGGGGACTGTAACCCATGGGTGTGACCGTCAAAGGTCTTCTGTAACGGAAGTGATCTGCAACCCAGAATAAATAAGGGCTTGACACGGTACTACTTCCTTCTGGACATCTTCCTCAGGTGCTGGACCAACCAGGACAGACTGGTGCTGTCTCTGCTCCTGTGGGTCACTTGAACTGGTCTGCTGCACTGCCACATGCATGGTTACCATGTTGGAACATCTTCTTTCAGGTGCACCTACAGCTGCTCCATTATGTTATCTAGTTTAATGGGTCAACACTTGAACCCCTCTCTGATGCCAACATGGGTGTGTCCCTCTTGACTACAGTAACACACAACCGGTAACAGCCAAGTTTTTGGAGACAGGGCAAGGGGGCATGCTCTGAGTGTCTCTCCATCTTCTACTCTGGAAACCCTCAAAAGAAACTTGTTTTTTCTGTGAGGAGCTCCCATTTTTATCTTGTTCTCCAAGCCAAATTGGTTTGTTTTTGACTGCTGAATATGCAATGTTACTGTTCACATTGATCCTTCCTGTCCTGGTTCAACTGCTGACTCAGTAGGCTGGGAAGGAGTTTGAATGGGCACAGCTTCTTCAGCTCTCAGGATCAAACATAGCTGATAACTTTTCCATGGCCAGCTGATATAACTCCATCTAAAGTTTATAGAATGTCATAAATCTAGACAACATGGGTGCCCTGATCTCCTGGTCCAACAACCCCATCATTAACTGCTGGATGAAGTTGTAATCCCAATATGGAAAAGGGCTACCCTGCTGGATCTTTACTAATTATAGTCGTATTAGTAATGATAATAAAAATAATAAGCTCTACTATTGTTTAAACCTATACTGATACATTATAAAACTGCACCCTCCAATCCACACACAGCTGCAGCCCTGGGATTATACCCATTACAGCCAGCCTGCTATTTGCCAAACACAAGATAAAAACAGTGAGCCTCATGTGACAAAATTCATTTCAGTATGAGTTTTAGTCAGACAAGTAATTTTGTTTTGTCTTATTTAAGTAAAAATAAATAAATAATGTGATTTGGTCACTGTCATCAGCATTGTGGATTATTTCCATGGGTGTTTTGCTATCATTGACTAAAATAAAAAAACAGGTAATTGATGGACATTTTAGTAATAATTTTCCCCCAAAGAAATTCACATTGAAGAATAAACAATGCACCTTTACAACTGGCCATTCGCATACAGTAATTTGTTTATTGGTCCTAGGATATTAGCTCTGTCCACACCCAAGACACAAGCCTCAGTCAGAAGACTCACAATGGACACAGTTAGACACAGTTTGCACCACTGAAACCAGGAGGTCCCAGCATCATCTTTCTTTTCTTCTCATCCAAAAACACACACTGTATGGAGAGCATGAGGGACTATTTTATTCCAGTCATAAAGACTGAAGAGGATGCCTAAGACCACCAAAGCACCACACAGACTTTCTTTGCTGTGGCAGAGGGAGACATGCCATGGACTGTAGTTACCCTCAGCCCTTTGTCCTAAAGGAGCAGTCCAACACCTCTGTTCTCTAAAACCAGATTCAGTCAGTGACCTGTATTAATTAGTCCTAGGCCATGAACTCTGCCCACACCCAAGACATAAGCCCCACTCAGAAGACTTACACTGGACACAGGGAGACAGAGAAGAAATACAGTTTTCATCACCACAAATAGCTGAAAGATGGGAAAACATTGTGAGACATTTGGGTTAACATGTTCAGTGTTTTGTATTTGGTAATTTGTTTGGTGTGAGTGAAGTTTTATTTAATCTCTGACCCAGGGAAAAGTGTGGTGTGGACGGTTGAGGAGAGAATGCAGGCTCACGCTGTGTCCATTAATCTTTTTCTTCTTCTTGCTTGGTCGGCTAGTTTAGTTTTGTTTTTATTGAAAAAGTTTGATAATTGGCTAGTGAAAGCTCTGTTTTCCTTCACATGAATGCATAAAACCCTATACTGAACCCAGGATTTTACAAAGTCAGAAAGAATAGCCACTGAACCATAAACAGAATGCAAACTCTTAATCTGCCATCCATAGCAATAACACTGTTACAATTGGGGGCACTGTGTGTGCCTTCTTCGGGGTTCTCTGGAAGTGGCCTTTTCGTTACAGTTAAACTCATCTCAAGCCTTCACTGGACTCTGCTGTGCCTCCTTGCATCCCTACAGCTGAACCCAGGAGAGGACTGAAATACCAAAGACTCTACAGAGAGTAACGAGGAAGGCCCTGGTGTCATCTTCTTCACAGTAGACATACAACAAAACCTACAGTAATGTACAGATGCAGCCATTCAAAATGCATGGAACCCCATACCACGCAAAATTATGTACAGTTTACCGTGTTGTACTGCAGTACGTGATTGGCTGGCCAAAATGAAAAACAGGGGCACTCATGGTGCATTAGTCAGTAGTGAAAAGATTTAATCATTTAATTTCTTTACCGTGCATGCTTAAATCCATTTAATATTGAATATTTATAAGGAATTTTACAACTAAATTTTAGTAGCTGAGCATAAAAAGAATAGGAGCATAACGCATCTGAAGGTCATAAACGCTATTAATTTAGAAATATAATCATATTATGTAAACTGTATATGGCTGGTATTGGTAGTTTAAATAAAAAATACACACCAGTATTCCACTTTTTTCCTTACCATTTTAAGCATCAAAGTCTTTCATTCGGTTACATACTGTGGTTATTTTGGAAAAGTTTTTACATGCTGCTTCTGACTATAATAAATGTATATACTTCATAAAAAGTTTATAATGTTTTAACCTTTAATCTGAATACTCGCGATCGTTATTGCATACTTTTTAGAATTTGATTAATAGAGAATATAATATGGAATCACGTATCTAAAGAAATTTATAACGATATAATTATATTCATATAGCTCAAATTATCACAGAAGTACACTTTATTTGTAAACATCTGCATCATACTTGTTAAGTGGCATGTTGGTGTAATGCCTTAGGTAAGTGCCTTGCAGGTGGGAGGTTCAAACCGAGCTGCTACCATAAGTTTTCTTTTAACAAATAAACATTTCTTTGAAAAACTAAAATAGCATATATTATGGACACTATATTGACATTTTTTATATTTCTAAATATAACAACATGTTCGAAGCTAAGTGTTTTTTTAATAACAACGAATAACAATGAACGACTGGCAGGAAACAATCGAAAGTCACCACACCCAGACTTTTAACACTATCAGCCTTTTTAATAGCGTTGCAAATGCGCTCACACTGTAGGATATGCACTCAATGCACCACAGGTGTCACATTTACTGTACACATCAAACCAGTTGCTTTCTATTGCAGATGCGCTTCTATTGCAGATTCGCTTCTGTTGCGATTTTCTTTCTCCATAGCCTCCACTTTATCATTTATACAGTATGCCTATTCCAGAGACATTTTCATTGTCGATAACTATGCGGGGAGAGCATGTAGATTCCAAAACACTCTATGACAGCAGAAGTGAGCAATCACCTGCTCGAAAATGAATGTGTTCCCAAAAGCATATGCTGTACATTTATCACAACATTTGCAAACATTCCCGATACATAACCACGTTATGTAATCTACATTGTTCTATTTTATACAGTGACAGGAGAATACACACACACTCTCCTCTGGTTTAACAGACTGTGCAGCAACAAAACCTTTGTTTAAACAAGAGAGTGTGGTGTTACTTTTTGATAATGAAAAAATAAAGTATTTTCATTTCAAATTAAGTGTCCTTCTTTCAGTTGGGTAAGCATGAAACAACACAGGGTCATTGTTATGATTTCTCTATTATTAAGACCCTCAACTCGTTCACTTGTGGTTATTTTGGAAACATTTTGAAATGTTCCTTTTAACTACATTGCTGTCGATATTGTAACAATAGACAAAATGAAACATTTTGAAGTTTGAAATGTATTTCCTACATTTGATTGCTGGATGCTTTATGTTAAACAGCAACAATGACAACAGTGCATGCTACTGAAAATTCCTTCCCATCCCCCAGAACCTTTCTGGGGTGAGTTTCCGGAAAATGATGAATATGAGAGACTAACGAGCAACTTTATGATGTAAATACATAACGTACGTGCTACTTTTTCGTAAATTTCCCAAAACCCCTTTAATCGGTCATTTAATGAGCGAGTATAAAGTACTTCTTTGTTAACCCCGCCCTAGAAGTCGCTTAGCAAAAAGCATCACAAGTCGATTGAAAAACAATCAATTGACAATACTTTCATTATATGGTGTCGGTTTTGGTCCTTCAGTGGGATGAAATTAAGTTGTGAAATGGGATATGAAGTAAATATGACATCATAATTTAACAACCATTTAAGCGAAAGTGTTTAGATAGGCACAAAATGGGGCACATTGTTTCTAAGACAAAATAAAATAAATGACTGACATGCCATAAAAGAAAACCAGGATTGACTGCGTGGACAGTGTATGCTTCCTGCATGACGTCTTTGATTTAAAGCAATTTATTGTTAAGAATCACAGTGTTTCATGAGAAAATACTGTTATTTATAGTTATTGGTTGTATTGGAACTCGATACTTTTAATTGGTCTTATTAACATGACATCTGGAAAAATTAACTACTACCCTTGGCATGTGTCACTCAACAAATACAGGACCTATAATAAAAACAAGTAGGTCTAAGCTTCACCATCAACAATTACGACAAAACATAAAACGGTATTGGAACTTGAAATATTGTATCTACTGCAGGTTTCGGTAGGGAATGGAGCGGGCGTGGGACTCAGGGAATTGGGTTTAACTACACATTTAATAACCAGAAATGGGGAAAGGTACACACACAGGGACAGGGTTTACAGCACTGCACCTTCACTAACACACAGACACGAAGGGGGAAGAGACTGTCTCCCAGCCTCCGTCCCACTCTATACAGTCCCGTAGTCCCGCCCCCAGACGCTGTTCTCAGCCCGCCTTGCATGTGCATGGCTAAAGCGTGCATGGCGCTACATTATAAATACATACAGTATTAGGCCCAGTGATTTAACTTAATGCATTACTGCATTCCATGATGAAAATCATATCATCTAGTCAAGTATAAAACTTTTTTTTTAATTATATGTATTGTAACGGATTGGGGTTCTCTGGGCATGTGCCCTCGCCGCTCCCATACAAATACAAGTAGAGGAGGAAATAGTTAAGAAACAAAACCTAAACGGAACAAAAAAACAATTAACTGCCAGTGGTAATGAGGTAAATATTTATGTAACCCAGTTATATTTTTACATGTATCAAATGTTTTCCTTGCTTTAGCATTTTTCACATTCTTTATGGAATTTAAATATAATTTAAACTCCACCTAAAAAGTACAAAAAGAGGGAGTATTATTGGACCACTTGATTTATGAATATGAAATTTACCCAGGATGACTAATAAATTCATAACTGTATAAATAAATGTTCTTTTTCCAAATTTCCTCTTACATAGTACAAAAAATATCAAAATCCTTAAAAGTAAATCTTAGTATTCTAAATTTCCAGAGAATTGTCATGACGTTAATTTAATATGCTCTGTCACTACTTTAGTTACGATGGATTTTGGGAAACAATCATAATTTAATGATAGATCTTGATAGATCTGTTCTATTCTGTTCTACATGACATTACACAGCGGAGTGTTGACAGTCCTAGCCTTTGTGAAAGTACGGAGCTGCGTTACATAAGGTAGGTGCAATGGAATATACTACTATATTATATTATATTGTGGGTGGAGCGGTGGCTCTGTGGCAGAAAGGCTGCCGGTTCAAATCCCGCAGCCGGCAGAGGAATCCTTCTCTGTTGGGCCCCTAAGCAAGGCCCTTAACCATAACTGCTCCAGGGGTGCTGTACAATGCCTGACCCCAAGCTTCTCTCTCCCTGTCTGTGTGTCTGTGTCTCATGGAAAGCAAGCTGGGGTATGTGAATAGACTAATTCCTAATGCAAGAAATTGTATAGGGCTAATAAACTAATATTATGTTAGTAGGTAAAAGTTCATTCCAAGCTGGAATGAAAAGACAACGTCTCCTCTATGAATGTTCAGTTTACAGACTGTCCAAGGTAATTTATTATGAATATAATCTTTCATATCACATTAAAATTGGAATGCTTTTCACAAGTGTAAATCTACCTATTTTCTAACCGCTATATCCATTACAGGTAACAGTTTCACCCCTTCCCTCGGCCTCTCGGAAATGTTGTTCCCATTTTTAACCATTCTGTGTCCGAATCGCAGCAGGTGAGAGAGAGTAGGAAGAAACAGAAAAAAAGTCAACCCTGGTCTTTTTATAGTCAGAAGGCTTCAACTGATGCATAAAAAATATAGCATAATGCCTTCTCACGTTATGAAGTCACTTGTACCTGGGATCCTCTTTATTCAAACTAAGGTTTCTAAAAATGCAACCTTGTATTAGTTATTGTTTGAATAAAAGCTGTGAAATGTTTAACAAATCATGATCTTTAAATCTGTAGGTTACAGACTCTGTGTCATTAATAATTAATATCACTTAAAATAGAAATATGAAAACCCACCAAAAAATGTTAATATAGTGTATATAATATTTACTATTTTATTTTTTTTAAAGTCTTTGGAAGAAGAAAAACTGTCCGAACCAGGTATTGAACTTGAATTGCCTACATAGAACAAACAGCTTAAAAATGTTTCTAATAATCGGTGAATGAGTCAAATTAAAAATAAAACAGGTTTTCAAAGAAAGTGGATTACAGTAATAATACCAGCTATATAAATACAGATATAGATAACCAATTCCGTATTATATTCCCTATTGCGTGGATTCTAAAAAGTATGAGGTTTTTTTTACTGCGATAAGGAGTGCAAGTATTCATTGAAAAGGTAAATCACTTAACTCAGTTAACTTTGAACATGTTGTGATATTTAGAAATACCAACAAATTCAATATAGTGTCAATAATATTTACTATTTTATTTATTAAGAAATGTTTACTTGTTAAAAGAAAATTCATGGTGACAGCTGAGTTCAAACCCCCCACTTTCAGCATGCAAGGCACACGCCTAAGCCATTACACCAATGCACCGCTTAACAACTTAAGCTGTAGCTGAAAAGGGCAGGCAAAATGTCTTCATATAATCATGGGTGAATGGGTTAAACTGATGTAGATTGTTACAAAGAAAGTGGACCATGGTAGGACTTTGAGCTTACAGCCTGTCCAAGGTCATTCATTAATAATACTATTAATAATGTCTTCTATTAAGTCTTTGATGCATAAAATATTTACATAGTTAAAATTATTAAAGGTCTACAACTTAAATTCTTAATTGGAAATAGATTGTCCCTCAGCACTGACCAGGATTAGAAACTTTTCTGGCAACAGCTCAAATGCTGGAAATGAGACATCAAGCTTTATTAGCTCCACCTGGTGGTTTTACAAGGTGCTTCTGGATCCTATTATCATAACATGCAGTATGATGTGGTATGTGTTATGATGCACCATGCCTACCGTGGTTTGACGCAGCATAGGTCACTCATTTTGAATGGCTGGATCTGTAGTAAAAATACCTTTAGATAACATAATAAAGAGCTGCTTTAGATTAAATTTTCTGAGAAATCATTAATAAGTGTCACGAACAGTTTTTTCCAGGCCCTATGCTGACAGACAATAGGGAAAAATATCATGCAGGAGTGGGTCAGGAGACAGGGTGGCGTGTCCGAGGTGAGCTGGTGTCCAGGGGAAGTGAGTCCGAGCTAACAATCCAAGCATAAATCCAAAAGGGAAATCCAAAATGGGAGGCAGAGTCCAAGACCAGGGGATCCATCCAAAGTAATTAAAAACCAGAACCGGGTCGGGACCGGCGGGACAGGGAATCAGGAACAGGAAACTAAAACCATAATGGAGCCAGACGCAGCAGGACCCCAGGCTCTCATGAAACGGAATTCAATGAGATTCAAACTCCTGCGTCTGGCTTTAAAGGTGGAACTAAAGAGGGGCTGGAATAAGGAACAGGTGTGGGGAATGGGACAGAACGAGGAAGGGCTGGAGCGCCCTTAAGAGGAGGAGTAACGATCGTGACAATAAGCACTGAGGCTGGATCAGACTTTTTGGCTACACTATCCTCTCTCAAAACCATTGACCCTATGTTGGTGCAAACAAACCCACTGAAAAGGGAAGGGTTTTCTGTCTGTGAACAAAACAGACTGAGCCACAAACATTAATAATTACAACAGTTACAAAAAAGATTATTATGCTTTGTTGTACTATTATTATTTATTATTAACTGTTTTGTTATATACTGTGTGCAAAAACAAACCCCAATGTACATGTGAATATGGCAAATTAACTCCCGTCTCTCTTTCACATAACTACCTGTGCATTCGTACATAGTGACTTATTAAAAGGAGTCTGGACTTCTTCAACCTCCATGTCTGAGTATAGGATTTATCTACATGAAACACACAATTGCTTCAGATTGGGTATGTATATAACAAAAAATAGTTGAACATTTAAAAAAAAATGAAAAAAGGGAAAAATGGCTTCAAACACAAAAAACTAAAAAATTATATGTACAGATGCAGCCATTCAAAATGCGTGGGCGATACCGCAGTATTTTGCGGTACGCTGTACGCAGTCTACCACAAGCTACCGGTAAATACCGCGAGTTACCGTAAATTCTCCTATAATACGACAAGCAAAATAATAGTATCCGGAATTTCTGCAAGGTGGAGCTAATAAAGCTCAATCTCTCATGTTTGAGCTGTGGCCATCAAAGTCTTTAATGAAGATATTACTAATAGTATTAATAATGAATGACCCTGGACAAGCTGTAAGTGTAAACTCAAAGTATTGCCCTGGTCAACATTCTTTTTTCATGACCGTCTTTGTAAAGTAACACCACAGCATTTCGCAATCACGCATTTGTTTCCAATCATGCAAAGTACAGTAATTTTTGAGAATCGATTCACCATGCCTTTCACATTCTCATAAAAGAGATTGATTTAGGAACATAAACATATTACCGTATGCAAACTGTACTGCATACAGTATGTATATGTATATTTAATGTCTTAACTGTGCCCGTTTAAGTATTGAATATTCATATCTAATTTTACCACTGACGGGAAATCTTAGTAGCTGAGCATAAAAAGAACAGGAGCATACTGCAACGCGTGTCAAGGCCATAAACGATATTAATTTTGGAACATAAACATACAGTTTATGGCTGGTCTCGGTACTTTAAAGAAAACATACACGAAACATGGTTTCATTATGACCAGAATCGGTCTTGAGATATTTTTAACTTGATTTACAGTATTTGAGAGGTATGTCTTAACACTGATACTACAGTGCGTAAATACTGCTCACGTATATGTTTCTAGGTTTATATTATGCATTTCATACGGTCAAATTACTTTTGAGCAACTAATAAGAAGCGCGAAACGGTATGCGTTTTAGTTTCGTTTTGTGCTGGGACTCTGCTTTTAACAATGTGGCTGTGGATTGATTAGAGATATCAAGTACATACAAGTCATTTTTTAAATGTTGTAGTTCGTCTTTCGTAAAATGTTACGAGTACATAATCTACCAACAATTACACAGGTTCTGTTTCCATATTGCGGATTTTGGTTAAGTAATATTATTTTCTAGATTTCACGTTGTGAATATATGATTTGGGCAAACAGAGCCGCAAAGAAGTACATTATGGGTTGTTGTTTGTTTTTTTTTGCTGTTTTATCTAGAACAAGCGATGCTTAAACCTTTGTCTGATTCTTGTGAAACTATCCACACGACAGTTACAATACCTTGGAGTTGACTTTAATTATGTTTATATGGTTGTTTTTGTTGGTTGGTTGTTATTATGGTTATTAATAATACGATCTATAGTTGAAATCTGAGCCTAAATAAAAAGAAAAAGCAAGTGATTAGGTTTATGAGCAATCTAATTACTTATTTGTTTAAAACGCTATATAAAATAAAGTTAATTATTAATTTGCTAGACAGAGCGGTGAACATTATTATGCATAAGACAAAGATAACGAAATCTGTGTACGCTGTAAGGTTTTTACTTCTTAAACTTTTAAAATACACGTTTCGAACAGAAAGAAATCCTCTTCCTGGTACAGTACTGTATGTATAGCAAACCAGCACGTCTTTTTTCTCCAATCAGAGGGGTGTCAGATGGTGTCAGCCAATCACCATTCTGAAGCCCTACCATAATCTCTGGTATGGGGAGACCCCAGAATTCTGTCCCATAGTTTAGACAGATGATAGATACTTTTATTGATCCCGTGAGGGAAATAAAGTAAATCATTTTCATTTTAGGAAATTATTAAACGCTCGGTTAAAAGCAAAGGAGATTGTCTGTTATAGTGGACATAAAAACAAGAGTTCGCTGGCATTATATCCTAGAAGACACATACTAGGAGAATGCCCGCAGCGTAAAAGAAAATGCCAGATGAACTGGGCGTTTGCCCAGCGTAGTTATAGTGGACATAAAAACAAGAGTTCGCTGGCATTATATAATTATATGAATTACACAAATATAATTATATCTTATTATATTTCTTGAGATATGCGATTCTTTTAATACAGTCTTTGCTGTGCTCTAGAGGATTCTTGTGATATTTCAAGCTCTTGGTGAATGATAAGTGTCGCAGTTTAAATCATTTTCGTAGTTAGAAATTATAATTTTAATCTGTTAAAAGCAAGGGAGTTTTTATGTCCTTTGCAGTTCTTTTGCAACATGAATATAATTATATATTATTATATATATTATATTCCCTTTTAATCAAATTCTAAAAGTATGCTTGTTGACTCCAGTATCACGTTAGTTAAAGACTTCGATGCTTAAAATGTTTAGGGAGAAATGGAATACTGGTGTGATATGTTTTCTTTAAAGTACCAAGACCAGCCATATACTGTATGTTTAAGTTCCAAAATTAATATCGTTTATGGACTTCACACGCGTTGCAGTATGCTCCTATTCTTTTTATGCTCAGGCACTAAGATTTCCCTTCAGAGGTAAAAATCCATATCAATATTAAATACTACAATGGACACAGTAAAGAAGTTTACTGTAAATCTTTCTACGACAGACCAACGGACCACGAGTGCCCCTGTCGGTCAACCAATCACGTACCACGGTACCGCGCGTCATCGTGCGTTACAATGCACGACGCCGTAGCCAATTACCTCTGGTATGTGTCTGTACAGCGCACTTTGAATGGCTGCATCTGTAAAAGTTCTTAACTGATGTTAGGAAGGGACAACAACAGACAAGTCTATCTCACACAACGTTTTTAAATCGCAATCATTACTATTTTTGCTATACATATTACTCTTACATAGAACTCTTCTCACATTTTTGCATTCATTCTGTATATGGACTGTGCTGCACACAACAAAAACTGAAATTAAGACAATGAAAGAGAAAAAAAATATCACTGGCTACTCACTAACCTGTTTAAAGGAAATGTCCCAAAGAAAGCTCTTTTTTTCTACATATATGTCTGAAATTCATAACAAGCAATGGGCCTCCTTGTCCAGTGTCCAGAATATCTCTTAAAGAAAGTGGGTTAAGGCAAAACTTACTATACCTAAATACTCAAAACAAAATTCCCAAAGCATTTGATTTTAAGATGTAATGAAATAAAATTAGCAACAAGAATGTTGAAGGAGTGAATGGACATTACTATGTGTATCTTGATGGTGAATGGGTTATAAAACAGAGCTAGGGAGTAAAAACGTATTGTGGTAGTTGTGGTGGTGGGGCTTCCAGAGAATCTTTCAAAACTCTGAAACATTTTCTTTCAAACCCAATACAAAATAAGAAAAAACAGAACCAGAGAGATAAGGTCATTGGTAACAATGTTTATAATCAGATTGGTCTGTTAGAGAATAGGAGTGCCTGTATTGTAAAACACAATGATTGGCACTCCTCTATGGACATGGGCCCAGTTCCTTCTTTGCGAGGATATAAAGAACATGACCATGGACTGGACAGCACAGAAGAGCAAAACTGAAAGAGTCTCAGAGAGCTGCTGACCAGGTGAGAGACTTATTTAGTTTACTCTTTGTGTCCATCCATAACATTTAGTAGAAAACAGCTGATTTATTTGTGAGATACAGTATGTGATGCAGCATTTTTATATGTCTGGAAATCAAGGTACACTTCTATTTATTCTTAACCCTTCAACACCCCCTTTTTACTTTTGGTAGGCATTTGAAATCTGTTCCCTAGCACTTTTGCAGAGCAAACATGCGAAGAATAGTAAATTATATCCTGGGTATTTATGATTTCTTTATAATTGATCTATCCTTTATACCTTCAAATGCATAAATGATTGTATTTTAAAAATGTAACCATTTCAAATTCAAATTCTTGGGCTTGTGCCCACACAGCTCCTGTCTCAATTCAGCCTTCACCACATGTGCTTGAACCCAGGTCTCCTGTGTTGCTCAACAGAGGTTTTTCCACTTGAGGTACAGAATACCTCCTTCAACCCCCCCAGTCAGCAGCCCTGTTATGCTCAGGGGAGCAGAGGGCTGTACTGTCACTGTGCTGCAACCGGCTTGTACCATCTGTATGCCTACTGTTCATTAAAATATTAATAATGAATGACCATGGACGAGCTGTAAACTGTAGAGTTAGAGAAGAAGCATTGAGTCTGGTCTTTTCAACTTGGAATTTAACCTTTATAGCAATCTTTTTGGCTATATTTTTCATATAGCCCAATAAGTAAAAAATAGTTTGGATTAATAACTGGAGCAAGAAAAGATATTTCACACATACTTTGAAACCATACGGCTTTGAAACAGTGGGAGGCAAGACCGGACTGGGAGGGGAGGTGGAAGTTTGATTATCCTGTGCGAACCGGATTCACAACAATACTATAGTCCCTGAGGCATACCGTTCAAATTTTGGAATTATAAAAAACAGACCTTTGATGAGTTTGCATAAGAGACAAAAGGTACCTTTTGAAAAATTGTGTACTGCTTGCAAAGTAGCAGATTTTAACAAACAGCTAATTTGGCGTGAAGAATTTAAAATCTGTCTCTACTGTAGCTTTATTTAATTGACCAAAAAGGAACCTTGCTCTTACCAGCGGCTCTGATAAGCAGAGTTTGTGTTAACACACTACACCCTTTTGTTGATTAAAAGTTGAGTTTTAATCAACTTAGTCCATGAAAAAAATGACCTTTTCTTTCCCCCCTGGTGTGAGGTGATAATACAGAAAATGTTTTTTTATTTTACTGCGAATGTGAACATTGATTGAGCACTGGGGCGTACAATGAGACTAACACAGTGAGATAACTTCTTTAAGTTAAGTAAAGGAGAAGGGTTATTTTTACAATTGGCACTCCATGATTCTGACTGATATAATTCCCCTCATTTAGCTGAAATGGATAAAGAAATCATGAAGCGGTTATATGTATTGGAAGACACTTACTCAAACCTGTGTCGTACAGTTATATAGACGTACATAATGTTATCCACATTAATCATTGTACTTATTGCGCAAATCCTGCTAAATTAGAAGCATTGCAGAAGGTGATAAACTGTACATTATTTACTTGAGTGCAGTTCAGTTCAAAGAAGGAAGCCCCCCTGTTTATTGGTATCAAACCTTAATGAAACATCACAGTTCTGTACAGATTACAGAAAAGTGAATGCTGAAACTCCACCAGACATTGTATGTGTTGTTTAACCATAGTCAAGGACCGATGCTCTGTTCCCATTTATAACAGGGTTACTCCCTGGAAATTAGTTCCTTTTAACTCTGAGTTTGTAATGTCTGGCGCTCTGAACGAGTTAAGCTTTGATGCAGTATAAATAACTGTATTAGTTCAGGTGTGTAGCTGCATTAGCATGTGTAGGCTGCAAAGGAATAAGTAATAGGTTTATTCCATGCTGAAAAGAGAAGAAAGAAATCACGTTTCAGCCATGGAGCCTTCTTCAGGTGTGAGGCCTCACACCTGAAGAAGGCTCCATGGCCGAAACGTTGCGTTTTCTTTCTTCTCTTTTCAGCATGGAATAAACCTATTACTTATTCCTAAATAAATGGTTTTCCCACTAACTATATTGTTGTGGTTTTAAAACTATACAACATTGTGCTGTTTGCATGTGGCACATCTTTGTTCAAGTTTTAAAACTACAGTATGGAAAAACGAGTGTTAAGAAAAAACAGGACATTTGATTGCTGGTTGCATGCTACTGAAAATTCCATCCCACCCCCTAGAACTGTCTTTTCTACATAACATTACACAGCTGGGTGTTAACACTCCTAGCCTTTATGAGAATTACGGAGCTGCATTACATAAAGTGGCTGCAATGGAAAAGAAAAGTCACAACATGTCTCCTCTATAAATCTTCAGTTTACAGACCATCCAAGGTCATTTATTATGAATATAATCGTCCATATCGCATTGAAATTGGAACATGTTTCACAAGCGTAAATCCACCTATTTTCTAACTGCTTTATCCAGGACAGGTAACACTTTCATCCCTCCCCCTTCCTTCTGCCTGCCTGACCTGTTCCCATTTTTAACCATTCTCTGTCCAAATCTCAGCGGATGAGAGAGAGTAGGGAGTCGGAAAAAAAGTGAACCCAGGTTTTTTGATAGTGAGATTTAACATATGTTTGAACACAGTCTTGCAAATTTGTTTTCACAAGCTGTGGAAGTGCCAGTTCCATATTCCCTATTTAGAGGATTCTAAAAAGTATGATGTTTTTTACTGCGATAACAAGTGCAAGTATTCATAGGAAAGGTTTAAACAGAATACAGAGGGAGTTTCAGAAATTAAACAGAGGTGTGGAACACCTGATCTAAAAAAAACACATTTAATAAATTGAAATTTGTGAAAACAGTGACAAATCACCCTGAAAAAAATACAATTTTAAAATACAGGCAGTTTGAAATGATTAGTTGTTATAAATAAATCACTTAACTTGGAATGTGTTGTGATATTTAGAAATACCAACAAATTCAATATAGTGTCGATTATATTTACTATTTTAGTTTTTCAAAGAAATGTTTATTTGTTAAATGAAAACTCATGGCAACAGCTGGGTTTGGACCACCAACCTCCAGCATGCCTAAACCATTACACCAAAGTGCCACTTGACATTTTATGTCATAGCTGAAAAGGGTAGGCAAAATGTTTTCAAGTAATCACAGGTGAATGAGTCAAGTTGATGCAGATGTTTACAAAGAAAGTGTACTACTGTAATAATTTGAGCTATATGAATATAATTATATCATTATTAATTTAGATACACAATTTCATATTATATTCCTTATTAATCAACTTCTAAAAAGTATGCAATAATGATTGTGAGTATTCAGAGAAAAGGTTAAAACATTATAACTTTTTATAAAGTATATAAACTATATAAATATAGTCAGAAGGAACACGTAAAAACGTTTCCAAAAAAACCACAGTATGCAACTGAATGAAAGACTTTAATTTTTAAAATGTTTATGAGGAAAGTGGAATACTGGTGTGTATTTTTTATTTAAACTACCAATACCAGCCATATACAGTTTACATAATACATTTATATTCCTAAATGTATATAGTTTATGACCTTAAGACGCATTTTGCTCCTCTTTTTATGCTCAGCTACTAAAATTTCCCTTTAGTTGTAAAATGCCATATTAATATTCAGTATTAAGTGGATTAAAACATGCACAGTAAAGAGATTAAATTGTTGCACTAACAACCAATGCACCACGAGTGCCCCCTATTAGTCATTTTGGCTAGCCAATGACGTACTGCGGTATAACACACTAAATGTATAACGCCCCACCCCTTATGCAAAACCAACATCCCTCCCCTGTTCTCTCTCTCCGCTGGCGTTTGTAATTGTTTTTATTTTTAAATAAATTTTAGCAAAGTCATGTATTTTAAAAATCTTAAGATTTCTATATTTATGTCTATATTTAGTGGTTTCATTAGTGACAAAGGCTAAACTTTCTTGGAAAAATGTATTTTATGTAAACCATGTTTGCTATTAATTCATTTAGGGCTAGAATATGTTCATTGTCTTCCAATGAAAGAAGGGTTCCTTTCGCCGTAGTCGAGTTGACATTAGAAGCTTGCAACGCCTGGACTGTTACAGCAACACATTAGCATGTAAAAGCGATTTCATTGAGGAGCCTAGCTTTCTTAACTAGTAAGTACTGTACTTACTGGGTTTTTGAGGGGGGAGGTGTCTTTCGCTGGAAATCTCGCCCCCTTCTACTTTGAAAATACCTGTGAAACCGGTTTAATTCATCACAGCCAGCACTCCCGCAGAGAGGGGGGTTGTATTTGCAGTGCATCAGTATACAGTAGCCAGAGCCGATACAATAAAGTTCATTATTATTACTGTTGTTAATTTGCTGCTGGACAGAGAGGTGAACATTATTGCACAGAAGACAAAGATAGTGATTTACGTTGCATTGTGCATTGTGCTGCTGTAATACAGTTTTAAATAATTAAAAATCTAAATAGTATCAGGTTTATTTATGGGTTTTAACTAAAGGTAATTTAAACGTGATTTAAATCAATATAAATGTTTATATTGTAATGCATAGGTGACTATTCATTGTTATTAAAATGACTTAAATTCGATCATGTTGTGATATTTAGAAATATACATTTGTTTGGTGCGAGTGAAGTTTTATTTAATCTCTGAGCCATACTGATTCTTATGGAAGCCAGCTTCCGCCAGGGAGTAAAAAAAAAACACACTATGGTATTCTCTCCGATGCAGTGCAGTTAAAAACATATCTCTGATGCTGTTCCTAAATGAATATCGTTTATGACCATCAGACGCTTTATGCTCCTTTTCTTTTTTTCCAGTGGATTGAACAGGGAGAGGCATTTCATGATGTACTTTTCACTGATGAAACAACAGTGGCTCTGGAACAGTTTTCAACCATGTTGTTTTATAAAAGGGGGAGATATGTGAACAGGCAAAGCCCAAAACAAACATGTATGCCATACGGCGTACGCGTCACTGAAGCTAAAAGTTTAGCCTTTGTCACTAATGTAACCACTAAATAAAGACATATAGAAATCCCTATGTTACAGACTGTATATGGCTGGTATTGGTAGTTTAAAGAAAAAATACACACCAGTATTCCACTTTCTCCCTAAACATTTGAAGCATCAGAGTCTTACATGTGGTTATTTCGGAAACGTTTGTACGTGCCCCTTCTGACCATGTTACTGTTTACTGTTACCGACCATATTAAGTTTAAGTGCCTGTGGGCACTTTTCCTGTCCGTGCCAGGGGGTGGACCGTCTTTCATTAGAAGGTTAGTCTTTTCTACTGAGAATGTAGAGGGGGTGGAAAGTAATAATTTTAGTATTAAAATTCGCACTGGTTCCCTTGCGAAGATACGGACATAGGAATATTCGTGCGTGGTAAAAAAAAATGGCATAAAAACGACAAAGTGAAGGCTGTGAAAACATTCACTATGTACTTTATACACAAAGCAAGTGTTCTCACAACTCTAGGAGGTTTCGAGAAAATGCTACAGGCATGCCAAAATCGTTTTTTTTTAATTCAAGGTGACTTTACCGAGGTTTTCATTTTCAGATTGTGAATCAAAAAAGGCATTTAATTAAACACGCGATTGCGATTTTAATCAATTACTGTATTGATTGAAACATACATTCTGTACAGATACAGTACAGTCACATTCTCCTGTCGTCCAGTGGTGTAAAACGAATTAGCAGGTGATTGAGATAACAATACACCGCCCACTGAGTGGAATGTTCTCATTTGTTCTCAAATGTAAAAAGAGGTGGTCATACTTAATAATTCCGTGTCGTATTAACTAACCTCTTCAGTTTATTCCACCAGACAGAACATGAATAAAAGTATGCATTTGTTAGATAACAAGCAAATTCACAGAAAAGGTTAAAAGACTATCACTTTTCACAAAGTATATAATCCTAATGGTCAGAAGGAGCACGTAAAAACGTTTCCCAAATAACAACATGTAAGACTTTGATGCTTAAAATGTTTAGGGAGAAATGGAATCCTGGTGTGTATTTTTTCTGTAAAATACCAAGACCAGCAATATACAGTACAGTTTACATACAGTAATATGTTTATGTTCCGAAATTAAAATCATTTATGAGGATGTGAAAGGCATGGTGAATCAGAGATTCTCAAGAATTACTTTGTATAATTGGAAATGAATGCGTGATCGGATCAACTAAATGCTGTGGTGTTACTTTTAGTCAATGAAAAAATAAAGTATTTTCGTTTACAAAGATGGTTACAAAGAATGTGGACCAGGGTAATACTTTGAGCTTACAGCTTGTCCAAGGTCATTCATTAATAATACTATTAGTAATATCTTCGGTAAAGACTTTGAATATTCCTGCATAATTAAAATATTTATGATAAAGGTGGTAGGTTGTGTACTTTTGTCCAACAGAACAATCTTGCTTTTATAAAATATACTGCCTTTTTAATGTTTAATGATTAACATGCTGTAATACACTGTTTAAATTTAAAAGTCTAAAGAGTATACAACTTAAATTCTTAATTGAATAAAGATTGTCCCTCAGCAATGATCGGGATTCGAAACCGACGTTTTCTGGTGACAGCTCAAATGCTGTACAGGAGAGGTTAACCTTTATTAGCTCCACCTGGCTTTTTTACAAGGTGATTCCGGATACTATGAACATAATCTAATTTTCATACGGTATGATGCGGTATACTGCGACACACCCACCATGTTATACTGCAGCATACTCCACTTGTTTTGAATGGCTGCATCTGTAGTTATGGTAGCAATGTTTTAACAACATCCTTAAGTCTGGTTAGGCCCTGGCTCCCCTGTGAATTTCCAATCCATGAATTAAATGAAATGGATAGAAAATGGATGGATATTTCTTTTTACATAATAATCAGATTTGTTTATTACTGTATAGTTTGAGCTGGCAGTCCAACAACCTCAAAAATATATGATTTAACCTGTTCACAATTTCTGACCAACGGACCAAGACTTTGAAAAATACGTAGATTAAGTTCTCATTTTTCCTGTGTGTTGGGGTTACAGGTCTCCCAGCACTTTGTAGAGAACATCAGCCTCCCCGTTGCAGTGTTACTGGGTATGAGCACTGGAACAAAATTGGAGAGAAATGTTTCAAGTATTTTGGAAAAATCGAGTCTTTCCTGCAGGCTGAGGTAAACCACCTTCTGTCAATAAAACATGTCCTGTGAGTACAGTATTGTCATAACTTGTTTGAACTTGTCTGTATCTTGTTTAACATGGATGAATTACTGGTAATTAGATTTTGATATTTAAATATAAAGTTTAACTAAATATAATTACTGTCCAATTGATAGAAACCTGTTCATTGCTTTTGTCTATTTTGATTTTATAAGAGGCTTTAATTAACAATAACTTCTAAAACTTAAATTAAAAAATGAGTCACTGACTTATTGTCACGCCCCACATTCTCCCTCGCAAATGGCATTGCATTCCCAAACCCACTGTTTCACAATCTCATTCCTAATTGAACCCATCACTTTCCCACATGCACCAGATTCCACAAATTCTCACTCCAAAACCAATTATCCAACCACATCCCTTTCCTTTCAGTATTTAAGGTTCCCTCTCACACCATCCCTTGCTCACTATTGAGAAGCCTCTTGTAGTATTCTCCTGTGTGTGTTTCCAAGCCTTTTGACTGATCTCCCATTACTAACTCTTTGCTCCCGCCTTTTGACCACGCCTTTTGGATTTATTTCGTTATGGGACCCTTTGCCTCCCTTTTTCAACCAAGCCTCTGGATCTTGTCTTTTGGATTGTCCCTTTGCTACTCTGCGTTCTGTGGGATTCACGGTAACGCACAAGGATCCTTCTATTCGACCAATAGGTTCCTTGGCAGAATAGTGACGCATATTAAAGTGGATCCAAGAACACTCCTGGCACCTGGACCTGCTAACTACGGCAGTCCAGCAACTAGCTGACCACGTTGCATTTCCACTGCCTCCCCAACCTGCAGCTCCCATCCCTGTACCCCCGCTTCAAACACAAATTAATCTTCTACCCCCTCCCCTCCTGGAAAAACTTGGATTATCTGATGAACTCAAGGATCACATGGTGCACCTTCCCCTGGACTTCCCATCACTTGAAGCCTTAATTTCTCGAGTATTTGAACTAGAGATCAGGCTTCAACAGTGGCGGTCCGACAATCAAACCACTCCCACATCCTCCCAACTGCCTTCCTTCCATAGACTGACCTCTGAGGAGAGAGATTGCCGACTTCGCGAGGGGCGCTGTCTTTACTGCGGTTCCCCTGATCACCTCCGAGCCTCCTGCCCCAGTCGCCCTCCTCTCTCCTATCCACTCAGTGCTATGGTCAGTGTCACTTCTCCCTCTCCCAGGTCCGGACTCTTTCTCCCAGCCACCCTTTCATTGACTACAGGACAGATCTCTTTCTGCTTTTGTTGATTCAGGCTCTGAAGAGAACTTCCTAGACTGTGGACTCCCTTCGTCCTGGAACATTCCCCGGTTGCCGGTCACCCCTCCCATTTGGATCCTCACTCTTGATGGTTCCCCTCTCTCCCCTGCTCTGGTGAAGTGGCAGACTCCCCCCCTCACTTTTTGCATCGGTGCCACCCACCAGGAAGTCATTCAGTCCCTTCTCATCCAATCCCCTTCTCATCCACTGGTTCTTGGTTTCCCTTGGTTACAGATGCACAACCCACACATTTCCTGGTCACAAAGGGAACTCACAGCCTGGGGATCCCACTGCCTTTAGCATTGTCAGCTCCCTTGGAAAGTTTCCATCTCCTGTATTTCTCAAGATAACCTCTCCAAAATTCCTTTCCACTTCTCAGATCTACACCTAGCCTTCAGTAAACAGAAGGCTCTATCCCACCCTCCTCATCGCCCGTCTGATTGTCCCATAGACCTAATTCCAGGGGTGCTTCCCCCCTAAGGGCCATGTCTATTCACTCTCCAATGATGAAACTCAGGCAATGGAGGACTATATTCAGGAATCCTTGGAATCTGGTTTCATCCACCCCTCTTCCTCCTGTGCTGGTTTCTTCTTTGTTAAAAAGAAAGACAGCTCTCTCAGACCCTGCATTGATTATCGCAGTCTGAACAATATAACTATTAAGAACAGTTATCCCCTTCTTTGTCCCCGGCTTTGGAATCACTCCGGGGTGCCACTATTTTTTCTAAATTGGATCTCCGTGGTGCTTATAATCTGATCCGCATTCGGGAGGGTGATGAATAGAAGACGGCATTCATTACTATCCATGGTCATTATGAATACCAAGTAATGTCATTTGGACTGGTTAATGCTCCTGCTGTCTTTCAGGGATTCATGAATGACATCTTTAGGGATGTCTTGCACAAATATGTTCTGGTATACCTGGGTGATATTCTGATTTTCTCCCGCAGTCTCCAGGAGCATGTCTCTCATGTGCGTGAAGTGCTTCACCGACAGATACAGAACAAACTCTATGCCAAACTGGAAAAGTGTACTTTCCATGTTTCCAGAATCCACTTCCTTGGTTATATCCTCTCTCTCCTGGGCATTGAAATTGACCCTGCCAAAACTGACTCCGTTCAGAACTGGCCGACTCCCCAGAATTTAAAACAAATTAAACGGTTCCTGGGGTTTGCCAATTTTTACCGCCGTTTTATAAGGAATTTCAGCTGTCGTCTCCCCTATTACCGCCCTGACCCGAAAGAGTAACGATCAAGGTAAATGGAACCCTGAGGCAGACCAAACTTTCCTTCATCTCAAGAGACTGTTCACTACAGCTCCCCTCCTCCATCACCCAGACCCCAACCTTCCATTTGTTCTGGAAGTGTATGCCTCAGCAAACGGAATCGGCGCCATCTTATCTCAACGTCATGGAGAGAAGGGTATCCTCCACCCCTGCGCCTTTTTCTCCAAAAGGTTGTCTCGGGCCGAGACCAATTATGATGTTGGAGACCAAGAACTCCTGGCTATCAAACTCGCCCTGTAGGAATGGAGACACTGGTTGGAGGGGGCCCTACACCCTTTTACCATTCTTACGGATCATGAAAATCTCTCCTACTTACAGACTGCCAAATGCTTGAATCCACGCCAGGCTCGCTGGTCGCTTTTCTTTTCTAGGTTCCATTTCTTCATTACCTATACACCGGGATCCAAGAATGTAGAGGCTGATGCCCTATCTCACCTCCATGACCCTCCTGGCTTTTTGGACCCTCCTGAACCTATTATACCCCCTGAGAGAATTGTGGCTGCTATTAGATGGGACTTGGAAAACAAGATCAGACGTGCCCTTCACAACCAAACTGTCTCCCCACCCCCAATGTCCTCCAGACAGACTCTTTGTTCCGGATGCCATACGCTCTACTGTTCTTCATTGGGGTCATGATTCACTTTTTGCAGGTCACCCCGGTGTCAAACATACCTTGGAATTCATCTTGAGACATTTCTGGTGGCCTTCTATGAGGATTGATGTCTCTGGGTACGTGCAGGCGTGTTCCATCTGTGATATGTCCAAATCCTCCTGTCTCAAGAAGCCCGGTCTACTCCAAACACTCCCTTGGTGGTTGTAGCTTTAGGCGGCCGTGGGTGTTGGGGGATGGTGGAGGTGTACGGCAGTCACAGCTGTGAGGGCTCAGGGAACGTGTGGCTGTGAGGGGATGGGTGGTGAGCCACAAAGGTCCCTGATCAAACCTGTTAAAAAACTGGTTCAGCTCATTGGTCATCTCCAGGTTCCCCTCTGTTACACCCCCAGCCTGTCTGAAGTCAGTGATCTCTCTCATGCTGCTCCATACGTCCCTCATCCTATTCCTTTGCAGCTTGTCTTCTACCTTCCTCCTGTATGCGTCCTTGCTCTCTCTTAACTTCTGCTTTCGTTCCCTCTGTACATACTTAACCTCTTCCTTGTCTCCCCTCCTAAAGGCTCTCTTATTGTCATTCAGAAGAGCCTTCAGGTCGCTGGTAACCCAGGGTTTGTTATTGGGAAAGCAGTGTACATCTTTGGTGGGAATGGTGTTGTCAACGCAGAAGCTAATGTTGTCAGTGACACAGTCCACCATGTTGTCTATGTTGTCCCCATGTGACTCGCACAGCACATCCCAGTTGATAGCCTCCAAAGCACCACATAAATTCTCCATAGCCTCCTGAGACCATCTCCTCACAGTCCTCATGGTCGCAAGTTGGTGCTGGACAAAAGGCTTGTATAGTGGTGTAAGCAGGCCAAGGCTGTGATCTGATCTCCCAAGGGAGGAAGGGCTGTGGAACTATATGCGTCCTTAGCATTGGTATATAATAAATCCAGTGTTTTGTTTTCTCTGGTCGGGCACTTAACAAACTGGTGGAAAGCAGGCAAAGTGGTGGAAATAGAAACGTGATTAAAGTCCCCTGAAATAGCCATAAAAGCACTAGGGTGTTTTGTTTGTAGCCTGGCTGCGACTGTGTGTATGATGTCACATGCTGCCTCTGCGTTTGCCGTAGGTGGAATGTAAACAACAACAAAGATGGTGCATGTAAACTCCCGCGGCAGATAGTGTGGACGCAGTCCGATGGCAATCAGTTCAATGTCCAGAGTACAGAAGTTCTCCTTAACATGAATATGTCCAGGATTACACCATTTGTTGTTAACAAGCACCGAAAGCCGCCGATGGTAACATTCGAGTGTGGAATAAGTTCCTGCAGCCACGACTTGGTGAAACACACGATACTGCATTCTCTATACTCCCTCTGACTCCTCACCAATGCTCCCAGCTCGTCCGTCTTGTTCTTAGCGGACCTCACATTTCCCATAATGATCCAAGGAAGATGGGGTTTAAATCTCCTTCTCTTCGCCTTTCACGTCACACCAGACCTACAGCCTCGGCTTTTCCTCCTCAACTCCTCTAATGGCTCCTATCCAGTTAGTAGAGCCGGATGTGCTAGTGCGATCAGCTGGTCACGCATGTAAACAATGCCTCTGTAGATATCGGCATTGCAACCCGAAGAAAACAGAGGTCCAAGTAGTAGAAAAAACAAGAAAAAGTATCTTAGCTCGCTTGTATCCATCATGTTGTGATCGCAAATCTAGTTGCCGGCAACGATATGAAAGAAAAACACTAACTAACTGTTGTAACAGAAAAAATAAGGTTCTGGATCCCGAGATGAAGTTAAACAGATTAGTTTATTGCATGCAAGGAACAATAAAGCCGAAGTCTTGTTTCCCGCAAGAAACAACAAAACAGAAATATTGTTCAAGGTGCCGGTACAAACTTTAGGTTTATATAGTCCTTCCTTGCTGCTTCTGATGTAATTCATTATTGTGGTAAAGGGGGGAGGTCACGTGTTTGGCCAGTTTACAGCTTTATGGCCAAATGGTCAGGGATTAAGTCCCCAGGGGGTTCCCTAGCTCTCCTAGCTCGCATCTGGAATCTTTATCAGTTCTCCCTTTCCTGCCATAAACTCCTGTTGCTTAGAAGTCTAATCTCTGTGCTCCCCACAAGTACTTCCTCAACTTTAAAGTCAAAATTTGTCAAAATTTGACATAAAGTCAATTGGCTGGCTCCCTAGCATCCTACACTAGGGAGACACACCTGCACTCAACTGTGCTTTATTATGAGAAATTGACGAGTGAACATCTGGGGCACCACGGGGTGTTAAGCAAATGTTAAAGACCTGGTGGCAGTCTGTGAACTACGTCAGTATGCAGATTTCTAGGTGTCATGGAGTTTTGTCTTTTCTTCCTCTGTGTTTGTTTCCTTTTTGTTCCTGTGTACCACACCTCTCACTGTATTGATTGGACCTCCTTTGATTGGACAAACATCCTAGGCACTGTCCTACAGGTCAAGAGACATAGTACAAATGTAGTGGTTGAACACCTCTCAATTTGGGAGGAATTTTAGAATTGGAAAAACCTACACCTAAAAATTTCTTCCAGTTATTGAAATTATTTTATTTGAATAGCAAAAACATGCAGCCCTTGCTTATGGGCGTGTATTACAGATGTAAACATAAGAATGTAGGCTATTTGAACTGTCAAGTTTGTTTAGTTTCTATTAGCTGATTGGTTCTCAGGATGTAATGAAGATTTTCTTTAAAGTGTATAGGATATTGCAGAATTACAAAATCCTTTCCTTAAAGAATGTGTCTTGTCATTGGCTTTAAATCCTCAACATAGTTTCCACTCTTTTGTATTCCACTTATCAAATTAGTTGAAATGTTCTCTAGTTTTCAAGTTATTTAAAATATCTTGGAATTTGCTAGTTTGAAAGTCTGTTGCACTGTAATAAAAACCTTTAAAATCAAAGAAAGGAAAGGAAAAGTTGCTTGCACTTCTATTTTTTATAATAATAAAACTTACATATATCTGGGAAATCTAAGGTGGCTGGTGAAAGTGGTGTTAGTGGGGCCAGTAGGGGGTCCTTACCCTGCTTTACGTGTGGGTTCTAATGCCCCAGTATAGAGATGGGGACACTATTCTGTAAAAAGGTGCTGTCCTTTGGATGAGATGTAAAACCGAGTCCCTATTACCTGTACAGCACTTTGGGTGGATTGTCCAGAAAAGTGCTTTATAAGTGTAAGAAAATCTTATTATGTTTTTTTACACCTTAGAAATATTTCCCACTTTAGGCAATTTCTATCAATGTCTGATGCAGAGTGTTTGATTCATGCATTTACTGTTTAACATCAGGGCTTGATTTCTGCAACTCTTTATTCTATGGGCTCCCTAATGATCTTCTCAGTAAGTTGCAGTATGTCAAAAACTCTGCAGTTAGACTTCTTACTCACCTTGGCAGCAACATTAGTTGCCTAGAAAGTCCTTTACCCAATACAAGATTGTTTGACTTTTAAAGCTTTAAATAATCTCTCTCTGTCATACATCTCTAAGCTCTTCCATGTTTACAATCCCTCCCGTAGGTTCTGTTCAGTGGAGGCTCGCCCTTTTGCTCAGACCTTTGGTGTCAGTGCTTTTTCTGTCACTGCTGCTTTGTAATGAAATGCCCTTCCTCGACACTTCAAGAGAAAAAAAAAATAACTCTCTTCATATCCAAGCTCTAAACTCTTTACAAGGTCCTATTTCTGATTGCCCTATATTCTATCCTTTATGTTCTTTTACTGTTTATAATGCTTTTGATGTATTTTTTGTTATCACTATGTACAGCATCCTTGAGTTTGGAAAGGCACTTTATACAGGAAATGTTATTATTATCATAAGTAGTAGTAGTAGTAGTGGCAGTATTTTCTCAAATTTCTCATTTATTATTAAAAGGCTTAGCTTCCGCGCCCATTAAGAAATATACATCAAAACCCAAAAAGATTAAAGTTAAAACACATAAGCTACAGTGGATACAACAGAGTGTGCTTTGAAAAGGTAGAAATATCTGTTCTGTTCTAGGATTGTGAAAAATACCAAATGGAGAACAAAGTATTCTTAACATACTGTACAGTACCAACAGCCACATGTACAGTGCACTACTGTTAGTATAGCCAAAGATAACTTACCCTACTTGGGGAACAGCTTCAGTGGGGTTTTCCAGAAACAAGGTAAACACACCAATGTGCAAAAAAGTGTTCTAATCACTGTCAGTTACAGTGTTTGTGCAGTGATCAACAATGACAGTGGGCTAAACTGCCATGACATCAAATCAAGGAGACTTTCAGCTCTTTCTCCCAGCTGAAGTGTTCCGACAGAATCCCTGAAATGCTTGGAGACCCCTTTTAATTAGACAATTCCCTTGACACTGTTCTGTAGGCTAGGGAAATACAAACTTAGTGGGTAAGAATTGTGAGGTTTGGCAGGTATTTTAGAATACAAACATTTTATTTGAGACCAAAACTAGGACCTTTAGTTGAAGTTCAGACCTGCCTAAAATGTTCTTGTAAAGTGCAGGACCTTCCTGTGTTCTAAAAGTCGAGAACGGAGGTTGCCAGCGCGTAACCAAAGGATCCATCCGAGGTTAGCCAGCAGCAAGCCTCGTAAACCCAATCTGAATATAAGTATTTAGAACTAGTGCTTCATCAGGAACGAACCGGTTTTCTTCCTGCCTAAAGAACCTGAAATGCTGGGACCCGCAGTCACTTTTCTCCTGTGCACAAACTTTGCTAGTTTCAGCCAACACTAACTAGCTGCTGAACATCAGCAGTGCATCGCAGCCGGAATCTCTTCCACCACGTCGCAAGCGGCATCGAGCACTGCCTGGCACGGAGCCAGAGAGCACCGATTGGACAGCAACAAGCCTGCCACTGCTTCTTTGTGTCTACAGGAGATATGAATCCACACCGATTTATGAGTATTCAACATTCTGCATTACAGCTCGAGAATTCAATTGTTATCTCAACCAGCTGATATCAATTTAATTCCTATGAGTGATTTAATTGTTTTGAGTATCTAGTATAGAAGTTGCAACCAAGTTCATTTACGAAACGGTCTAAACGAATGATATACTGAACATATGTCCCTCTTGGTATTTGAAGCTCTTCGTTACTGAATATATACCTGTTGTATTCTGCTAACTCTCACGATAAGATCTGTGATGTTAATATGCACATTATATGTATTAATAAATGTATTTCCATGTATTAGTACCCATGTGTGTGCGTTGAGTTATCCCTCAAAGTTGGATTCTAATACCACCAAAAGAATCATTTTGTGACTTACAGCTACAATTAATAATTGTCCCAGTTAAACACAAAACCCCTACATTTACGGTTGCCTCGGGAGAGGATGCCTACACTAAGGAAAAGGAGTTTATGCACTGTGTGTCTGAAAATAAAAGAATGGTTTATTTTTTTGTTATAGAAGTTTAAATTATTGGCTAAATAATATGTATATCATATCCTAAATATGCATTTCCTGCATAAACCAAGGTGTTCATTTGACTATAACTTCCTTTTGCTTGCTTTAGATTATTTCATAAAAAGAGGTACCAAAGTGCAATGAGTTCAGTAGAAAAAAAGCATTCTCATACTGTAGCGGCGAGGCTTAATAATAATGCAGAATTAAGTGTTTCTGAGCTTCCCAAATGAGGCCCCATTTCTCTGTTCATCTCTGTGGTGCAGCCACAGAGAAACTATTCATGCAAGATGTTTTCTTTTCATAAGGACAGCTCCCACAGGGGGATGCACTTAGCTAAGCCTGGCTATCATGATCAATGGTCATCCATTGGCGCCTATCTGTTTAGGGAGTGCCAGTTGGACATCTGGACTGCATTACTAAGTGTCAGGAGTAAGTAAGTATCTCACCTTGATCAACCAATCAGGGACTGGTAGGGCCGAGTAACCCACGTGGGACTCTGATGCCCATGGAACTTTCAGCCAATCAATGAGCTGAAGTTCCTCCAGGTAAAAACAGGCAACACAGAAAGCCTGCGAGATTCAGATTCAGATTCAGATTCAGATTCAGATTCAACAATTCTAAAGGGAATTCAAAGGAGAATCCCAAGGGCAGGACATTCTCGCAGCGCGCCTCCTGACCATCCTGAGACTCAGCCCGGACAACCACGGAACAGCCAGTGTGTCTGAGTGCCAGAACTTTCCTTTGTTCTAAGAGTCTAGAGTGGAGGTTGCCAGAGAGTAACCAGCAGCAGGCCTCGTGAACAGGTCGGAACTGTGGACAGCTGAATTACTATTCAGAACTAGCTCTTCATCAGGAACGAACCGGTCCTCTTCCTGACTTGCTGGGACCCACAGTCATCTTTTCTCCTGTGCACAAACTTTGCTAGTTAAAGCCAACACTAACTAGCCGGTCAGTGAGCATCAGCAGCGCACCGTCGCAAGCCGCAAAGCACAGCCTGGCACTGAGCCAGAGAGCGCGGATTGGACAGCAACAGTCTGCAACTGTTTCTTTGTGCCCGCAGGAGATCTGAATCCCCAGAAATTGGATGAGTATTCAACTTCAATGCATTACAGCTCGAGAATTCAATTGTTATCCCAACCAGTTGATATCAATTTAATTCCTAAGAGTTATGTACTGGTTTTGAGTATCTAATGTAGAAGTTGTAACCAAGTTCATTTACGAAACGGTGTTAATGAATGATATACTGAACGTATGTCCTCTTGATATGTGTAACTCTTTGTAACTGACCGAATATACCTTTTGTATTCTGATAACCCTCTCGATAAGATCTGTTAGGTTTATATGCATATTCTATGTATTAATAAATGTATCCTCGTGTATTAGTACCTGTGTGTGCGTGTTGTTTGAGTTATGTCGCATGGTTGGACTCAAAAAAGTCCAAAAGCCATCAAAAGAATCAACTTTGTGATTTACTGCTACAATTAATAATTGTCTCAGTAAATGCCCAAACCCTACAGAACTGGTGCCTTCAGAGAGCCACTATGATTACATATTTGGCGTCCCTGAACCGGTTTTCCCTACATTATTTGGCGTCTCTGGGTGGGCGTGGCAAGACTGAAATGAGTCAACCAAGCGGAATAATTCAATATAAAACGCCGCGGGTTTCATACACGACAATACAGTGAGCTGAAAGCCGAAAGAAAAAGTTCCCCTTGCTCTTTAGGCAGTGCTTGATTGTTTTGTGATCTTTTGCGATCTACCGGGGATGATTGCATACTTGATCTTGTGGTTTTCTGTGGTAAAACTGTGATTTCGTACTTAAAAGCAATACTCTTTAAGTTTAACGATGGTTGCTAAAAGGTCTGAATTCGAGTCGCTATTAAGCACTCTCTCTAGCAACGACAAGTCTGACCACGATCTCTTCCATATCTCCGTCAGCGGAGAAGCTAGAATAAATCTCCATTCTCTGAGAGAGCTAGCGAAGGACATAGAGAGATTTGACCCCGCAGTGTCAGAGAATAATATCGAGAGTTATAATCAGGACCTCAGGTATAACCTGCAGTGCCTGCCAAACGCCACAGAACAGGAGAAAGTGTTTCTGGTTAGAAAAACTACCAGCAGAGCTGTACATGAGTGGATGGCTAGTCAGATGAAAGAAGTCTGTAATGACTTTGAGCAGCTATGTCAAGCACTTATCAAAGAATACAGGGCGTTTATTGACCCGACTGCCGCGATAGCCGCCGCACTTAACATTAAGCACGAGAGAGCAGAGTCCCCTCACGAATATTACGAGAGACTTAGACGAACTTATTTTGCAGGGCGAAATGATGAGGGTTGCGAAGAGAACACACATTTCAAGGGTTTATTCATTGCAAATCTCCATCCATCAGTCAGAAAGATGATCTTAATGCATACAGATGCACAGACCATGAAAATGACTGATATTAAGAGATTCGTGCAGAAAGCCTGGGAGTATGATGTCCAAAGTCGGTCTGAGCAAAAAGCTGCTAAAGCGACTGTGTCCGCCGTCAGAGCCAGCAGGGTTAATTCCCTCCTGCTCGAAGGAGCACAGGCTCCTGAGCTGGCTAAGCCCCGTTCCAAAGCACTCACACAGGACCGCACCCAGCGTCCTAAGTGCCATGAGAACACCGGGGGAGGGAAAGGGCTAGAAAAAGCTGAACAAAAGGATTCAGTAGCCGCCCGCCTGGCCAGGCTTGAACAAGCTTTATTAGGACAGGGACAACCGCTCCCCAAGGCTGCCGGAAGCGTGAATGAGCTGATACTCTCCACTGGAGGAGGCGGAGACCCGCCCCCTCTCCCTCCCTCAGTCTATCTGATTGAGCGGAAGGGTTCCTGCCTGGATGAATTCAGCCACTCCCAAGTGAGTGCTGACTCCACCCCTGAAGTCACAGAGCAGGCAGTAAAACACAGAGGAAAAGCAGGAAGCTTTTACCTCAAGGCTGCCATGGGAGATGTCTTACACAGTGAGACACTGATTGACACTGAGGTTGAGAGGTGTTTGATGTCACACGGCAAGCTCAAACGGGTAGAAAAAGAAAAGGGCATGCGACTCAGAGAGGAACCTTTGGTGGATCACCAGAAAGGCAAAGTGTGGAAACAGGTCAAGGCTCCTAAGCCTTCTGTACAGAAGGAAAGGGGGGCCAAGAGGCAGACTGTGCTCACACAGTGCCCACCGAACACAGAAGCCTATGCGGAGATTCCTTCTGTTCCCTCTGGACAAGAAATAAAAATATTTCCTTGTTCCCCGGATATACAGGGAAGACGTGTCCCGGCTGAGGTCCCAACAGCCTCCATGCCACAGGAGCGGTGCTCCAAGCAGCCACCAGATCCACCAGGTAAAGCACACACCTTTTACGTCCCTAAAGAGGAGCAGATCTCCCCACCTGGCGATGAAAAGGAGCTTTCCCTGTGCACCCTGGCACTCAAGAGGGGTCAGGACCACCACCCCGCAGTGGTGGAAGGGATCCAGATGGCAGGAGAGCAGGTTGGTGATGTAGCCCTCACCCTTAGCCCTGAGAGGTCCTCTATTAGTGAGGATCTGCTTGAGCAGCTGTCACAGGGCCACCACCAGGTGCCCCTGGTGCAACATTCACAGGTTAGACAGGAGGTCCAGCTGGACGCTGAGACTACTGCGCTGTGGACACACCTGATCACAGATGCCGATTCCCTCTGCTGTGACCCAGGGAACCTGCAGTCAGGTAACATTATTTCTCACAACTACCAGGTACTGAGTGAGACTGACCTGATTGTTCCTGCCTCAACGGCAGGGTTGCCTACACACCCAGTCCCCCAGAAGGAACAGGGAATGAAAGCCGAGCCGGTTTTCTTACAGCCACCAGCTCAGTCTGTCAGTCTGAGTCTGACCAACAGTGGTTCAGCCAGACTGGAGCTGGATGGTCAAGCCACCCGCCTGCCAGTGCAGGACATCGCAAAGAGAGGTGTCAGAATCTCCGCCTGCACTGACATGGGCCTGGTGAGTGATAGTGAGTTCAAAGATAGTGAACTAAGTATCCCAGTGCTGGGGCAGCTCCCTGAACCCCTAGCGAGGGAAGGGGGGAGCGAGCAGGTGTCCTACACCCACGCCCAGCGAACGATTGTAAACATGCCGATAGAAGGATTCCTCAATCAGGACGTGTGCAGGGTGGACCTGAACAGTGAGAATATGGTAACAATCCCAGATCACTCAGGTGCTCCAGATGACCACTCAGCCGAGGGTCAGGCATGCTCCACTGCTGCACCACCCCCTGCAGGGTTCCTAGAGCACAGGCATGAACAAATCGAAAAAGCAGATGCCCTGGAAAAGGAGGAGCAGCATCAGCAGCTGTGTCAGATCTCCCCAGATTTCCAGGATGTTGGTGCCCAAGATGCCACAGGGCATACTGAGGAAGACACCATGTACATGCTGCACCAGCTTAGAAAGGCAACAGTCACTCAGAAGGAGATGACTGGGATCAGCCACCCGAAAAGACTTTTGGGAGGACTGATTGCTGCCGCCACTGTCGCACGTTTGCTTTTTCTGGTAGGTTTGTGTGCTACTGGCACTCTCACCCTGACTGCCCCAAGAAGGCAGTTGTCAGAGATGCCAGAGTGTAGTGACAGACTGTATCAACAGCAGCAAAAGTTGGAAAGCTTAGGGGAAACCCTACAGGCAACTTCCTATGCAACAGGGTTAAACCTTATTCCCCAAACAGTGGACATGATTGTTGGTGTTATACAGTGGGTTTATGCTTGTGTGCAACAGGCCAGAATGTTGACACAAGACCTGTTAAGGGAGTTTAGTGCCACTGTAGCCAGTCTAACCACGGCACAAATCCCAACCCACTTGATTCCACTCTTCTCAGTAGAGGAGTGTGTGACATTAACCCCATCGCTCATAGCTCACCCAGAAGGCAATCCAAGATTGAATTCAGTTCCAAATCTTGAGATAGGTATGGCTACCAAAGCTATCCATTGGCTGTGTCTAAACGATTCACCAATGAAGGGTGTAAAGCTACTAACGAGCAGAGGGAGGTTAATGAACCCCATGAAGAGCAGGTGGGAAGTAAATGGCTGAATCTCGCAGGCTCACCACATTTAACAGACACTGTGACTTGTGGCAGGTATGATACAGCTACCACAATGCAGCTACCTAACCAATAGTTTTCCTGTAAGTTCCCGAGGAGGCCATAGTACAGCATGGTAACTTAACACTGTACGGTCTGGAACCAGACAACATAAGACCAAACTTGAGGTCATGGATGCCTTCAGGTGCCACACTATTGAATTGGATAGAAATCCAAGAAACAGTAAGCCCTGAAGAGGTACAGGTAGTTTAGTTTGCCTTAATGGAACAAACCTCCAAACCACCCTAGCAGATTCCCAACACAGGTGTTGTGGTTTATCGGGGGCTGGGAACAGGAACTGTTGTTATTGTAACACAACTGCCGGGTAGCTGGATCATGACTGACAGTGTACTCTGAATGCTGTACTCTTGCATCAAGATGTACTCTGGGTAGCACAAATGAGTCAAAGGTAGCATGTCAAAAGAAAGGAAGTGACTTCTCCCCAAATATCTACTACAGAGGTATCAGATATTGACAGTGAACTTCCTGATGTGTAATTCCTAGACTGAGATAATGTCTCCTACCGTGTTTATACTGTACATACTCCAGATGTTATTCATCCTGTTTGTATCCAATGCTGGTTCCGGTATGAATTCTCGAGGAGTAATGTGGACATTTAAGGTTAATGTTCTAATGGCAAGGGACATCACTTAACTCTGTTTTGTTTTGAAGGCAACAATGCCTCGGGACCTCGTGGCCTTCAAAAAGGGGGGATATGTAGCGGCGAGGCTTAATAATAATGCAGAATTAAGTGTTTCTGAGCTTCCCAAATGAGGCCCCATTTCTCTGTTCATCTCTGTGGTGCAGCCACAGAGAAACTATTCATGCAAGATGTTTTCTTTTCATAAGGACAGCTCCCACAGGGGGATGCACTTAGCTAAGCCTGGCTATCATGATCAATGGTCATCCATTGGCGCCTATCTGTTTAGGGAGTGCCAGTTGGACATCTGGACTGCATTACTAAGTGTCAGGAGTAAGTGACTCATATCTCACCTTGATCAACCAATCAGGGACTGGTAGGGCCGAGTAACCCACGTGGGACTCTGATGCCCATGGAACTTTCAGCCAATCAATGAGCTGAAGTTCCTCCAGGTAAAAACACGCAACACAGAGAGCCTGCGAGATTCAGATTCAGATTCAGATTCAGATTCAACAATTCTAAAGTGAATTCAAAGGAGAATCCCAAGGGCAGGACATTCTCGCAGCGCGCCTCCTGACCATCCTGAGACTCAGCCCGGACAACCACGGAACAGCCAGTGTGTCCGAGTGCCAGAACTTTCCTTTGTTCTAAGAGTCTAGAGTGGAGGTTGCCAGAGAGTAACCAGCAGCAGGCCTCGTGAACAGGTCGGAACTGTGGACAGCTGAATTACTATTCAGAACTAGCTCTTCATCAGGAACGAACCGGTCCTCTTCCTGACTTGCTGGGACCCACAGTCATCTTTTCTCCTGTGCACAAACTTTGCTAGTTAAAGCCAACACTAACTAGCCGGTCAGTGAGCATCAGCAGCGCACCGTCGCAAGCCGCACAGCACAGCCTGGCACCGAGCCAGAGAGCGCGGATCGGACAGCAACAGACTGCAACTGTTTCTTTGTGCCCGCAGGAGATCTGAATCCCCAGAAATTGGATGAGTATTCAACTTCAATGCATTACAGCTCGAGAATTCAATTGTTGTCCCAACCAGTTGATATCAATTTAATTCCTAAGAGTTATGTACTGGTTTTGAGTATCTAATGTAGAAGTTGTAACCAAGTTCATTTACGAAACGGTCTTGATAAACTGAACGTATGTCCTCTTGATATGTCCTCTTGATAACAAGATATCTTGTTATCTTTAGCCTGTATTAGTGTTAATGCCGATATAATTCTTAAATACTACTCTGTGCTCATATTATCTGGATGACTGAAATTTCCCTCTTAACCCAGCTGGTGATCCTGTTTCCACGTGATCTGCTGTGTAGTGGGGCTGCTGGTATTGATATTAGTTATATAGTGAAGGTGGACAGGCTTTGTGCATTTGTGAGCAGGTTTACATATTTGATCTTATTTAGTCCTTCTGTTTCTATATATAATAGTGTGGTGTGGAACCTATAAGAAAAAAAAATATTTTGGTGCAGTGATTTTAAATACAGGAGTAAAGCCCTTGTAACTTTAAACTCCATATTGATCAATGTGGTGATTTCTTTCTCCTATATGTTTAGTTATTGTTTTTAAAGAAACAGTAAAGAAATGTTTTAAAATAGGACAGTATATGAAAATGCTCAAATCTATTTCGTGATTGTCTGCATTCTGGGTTTTAATGGGTCCTGTGATTTTATAGACACTGGTACAAATATGCCTCTCCTCCCTATTACCCACTTTTTATCCATCCATTTTCTAACTGCTTCATCCAATTCAGGGTTGCAGGCAAACCTAAGCCTATCCTGACAAGCAAAGAGCAAGAGACAGGATACACCCTGGATGGGACACTAATGCATTGCAGGGCACACAAGGACACAAACAAGAACATACTCATACCAGGGACAGTTTTACCAGTAGCCAACTAACATACCAGTATGGTAACCCCAATTTAATGCTCCATCAGTACATTAAGTGAGTCTTTATATGTATTTATACAAAAAAATAAGACAGTTGGTCTCTTTGGTTTTGTTGACATCTGGACTATCCAAGAATAATCTGAACAAAGGCCATAGCTGAAATGTACTGAGTTCCCTTGTCTACCTTGTAACCAGACCTCAAGAAGGCAAACAGTGCACAGACCATTTTAAACACCAAAGTCAGCAAAATGTTACTTTACAATGCAAGCTGCTAGGCAATACCTGGCAAAAGCTCTTTCTCTCTCTCCTCTGTCTGTACCAGGACCCTCCCAGCACAGAGAAGTTGCCATGAACAATTCCAGACCAGCTCCATTTTACCAGCAGAGTTTTAACTCACCAAAGACATTTGGAAAATGGGACTTTGTGTAGAAACCTTCATTATTCACATTGCAATTCTTGTGAGTTGAGCAATTAGATCAAATGTTCATGTTTAGTTCATGATACTAAATGGATATTTACTTGTGTTGGAGAACATAAAATATATTTAGTTATATGAAACTACAGATCCAGCCATTCCAAATGAACTACAAATAATGCCCCAGAATATGGCATACTGTAACGTAGATGATACAACGTTACAACTTAGCATGTTTTTCTCAGGCACAGTAAAAAACAAAAAGATGCATAGCTTTATTTAATCCACACACAAAAGCAAATCTACAAACTATAAATATTTTCAATACACTTTGAAATGCATATTATTAAAGAAGAAATTTGTAAGTCTTTTAAAACTAAATGTATGAGCGGGCAGGTAGGAAGTATGGATCCTGTACAAGCCTCAGGAGAGAGAGAATACCAATCCAAATCGCAAAGCAAAACGTATACCAGGAAGCAAGCAAGAAGGTCAGAAATTGAAAAAAGACAACCAGAGAGCAACATTTCAAAATGAGGGGCAGGCTAGAAGATCAAATACTGAATGTAGACTAGTAAAGAAATAACGCGCACTTGGGAGCTCAACGAGAATCTACAATAGTGAGCGGGGAAGTGAGGAAAGAGGGGAACTAAAATAATGATGGGAGTGAACGGTGATAGGTACATTACTTGCAGCGTGAGTATTTGATAAACACAGTGCATGTGGGAATGCGAGAGGGGACAGAGACGTGTGTGGAATGTGTAAAACTAAATAGCCTTTCTTAACTACTGGTTTACCACATCACTGGACTTGAGACCTCTTTGGGCTACATCTGCATTTCCTTATGAAGGCTACAATAAGTCTTTTTAAGGGTATCACTGCAAGTTTGTGAAACATGTATTAAATTAAAATATTCATATCAAATCATTATGTAGTTGAAACTGCCTCTTATTAGGGAACTTCTATTTCCAGAAAAAATAGCTGTAGAAAGGTTTCTAGGTTATCTGGTTGTAATGAAAGTAAAAGCTCATAAAATATGTATTTACAAGCATGTTTTGTGTTACAGAAAACACTATACCTGTACAATGAAGAGGTCTACTTTCACAGTATTATTCCAAAATAGTTCTGTAGCGGATCTTTATTCTTGTGTGCTAGTCAGAAGCAGAATGTGTGACTCACAATACTTGCATTTCTATATTAATACTAAAGGAACTGAAAAAAAAATGTAATACATAGTGTAGAGGTTTACAGTACATTACGTGAGACTTTCTGTTTCAAGTCCAGATAAGCAAATGCATTTGAATGTCAATGAAAAGATATGGCACATTGCCAAATGAAGTAAAAATAATATTAAATGTAGATCTTTAATAAGCCACCTGAAGTGGTGTTAACAAGGGTATGCCATTTTGCGAATTAAGCATTTTTAAGTAATTTTAGCTGTCTAGACCAAAATGGGCTTTTTCTGCAAGAAAAAAAAGCTCATAAGCTAATTGGAAACTTTGCATAATGTATGTTAATCCAATTAGTTCAAATGTTTGAAAAAAGGCAATCAGATGCATTTTAATAAAAATAATTAGTATAACACGCTCACCACATAATTTGGGTGACATGCTGTAACATAAAATGTTAAAAAATTAAAAAGTGTATAATAACAATAGTAGGATGGTAATTATCTTTTAACCCTGCACATGTAAAAAGTATTGATCTTGATATGTTTGGTTTATTTTGTATTGAGAGCAAACAGAATGTATACAAGTAATAAATAATTTATATATCATGGTTTACTTTTTGTTAGATGGAGGCAACATTTATATTTGCTTGTTGTTTTGGGTATCCTAGAGAGACGGTGAAGAGTAGCGTGATGCAAGCTACATTACATACACTTCCGGATCTTTCGCGTCGCTTAATATAGGTCGCTTCGCTCTACTACCCAGGAAAGTACGGCAGGAAAAGTAGACTTCACTTCCCAGTATGCAACTCGGAAACGTGATCTTACATTTGTGACGTATTCATCTTTCGAAAAGAAGAGGGAGAGTCCAGAGCATTTCTTGAATTTTGTTGCTGAGAATATAGATTAAAAGTTTCTACAGCGGTAATTACCTCGTTTTTAAGATCTCATTAGTCTTAAGATACGTCATTTTAGAAGACTTTGTAATAATAGACATAATAGTTGACGAGCGGTTAACCGACTACTTCGGCTTGAATCGTAACTTAAAATGTAGTGTGCAGAACTTGAGCTGGGCCTCTACGTACTGTTTAGAAAACTCCTGTATATTTCAGCAGTTAACCTAATTTAGAAGTAAAAGTACTGCATTTCGTCCGTAATTAATGCGAAATGCAGCACTCTAACTAGATAAAGAATAACGTTTTTAGTTCATAGGAAAATTCCTAGGAAATTGTTTGAATATCGTGGCATTCTGGATTCGAAAGTTTATCGTTGTACACTATATTGCCTGGCCTATTGTTAATATTTGTTTTCATCGACGTGAAGAAAAAATGCAGAGATCATTAAGGCTGAAGCGTGAACTGCAGTTCATCAGCACAGAACCACCACCGGGCATATCCTGCTGGCAAAACGGTGGTCAGATGGATGACCTGAGGGCTCGTAAGTGTATCTGTGCTTCACGCCAACATCGCTTATTTAGGCATACATTGTTTGTTTGCTTTGTTTAATATGTCGAAAGTGCTTTTGGATTTTGCCGACATTCTTGATACTTATTGACAAATCTAGCATATTTGTTATTGATTTTTTTTTTTAATTGGAGTTAACTTTCAACTATGTTTTCTATGTATTGGAAGTGTTTGAACTTCAAATTTATCTCTGCAGCGCAAACTTTTTTTTACAAAAGCGTCAAATTTAACTTTAAAAAGTAAAGCTTCATTTTATAACCTCTGTTTTCAATTAGTTATTTTATTGGTTTTATCTATCGTGGTCTTCATCTGGATTTTCTTGGTGAGAAGTTGCTACAAAGGTTTACATGATAGTTGTTATCACTATGGAATTCAGTGGTCTGCCGTTTTATATTAAAAAGTATCTAGTAGAAAAAAAAATAAAATGATTGCAGAAATTATTTTTTCTGCAGTCCAAAAATGCAAAAAATTTTTTTTCAGAGATTGTGGGTGGTGTGAACACTCCTTTCGAAGGAGGAGTATTTTCATTGGAGATAAAGATTCCTGAAAGGTAAGGATGACCATATTCAAAAAGGAATGTTTTTCACTCAGCTTTATTTTTGCCCAGGCAAAAAAACAGATATTCCATGCTTTCTGGGGGGGCTGAATAGTCTGTTTCATATTTGCTGTTTGTAATATTAAGAATTCAAAGAAAATCTTATTATTTTTATTTTTGGGCTAAAAAAAACTTATTTAGATATACATAGGGTATTTAATATATATATAGAGATATGGTATATAAAATTATTGCATTGTTGCTGATACATTAGAGATGTAAAACAAACAACTACAAAATGAGAATTTAAATTGCATTAAAAAGGTTTACCATATACTGTCACATAATGTACTACATATTGTATGTATGATTAAAAACATGAATAACCCTCTTTCATGTAATAATTAAACTACTGATGTATTGGCTTTAAGTTAAAATATCATTTCTGCACCTAAACAACAGTAATTGCAAACTTAGTCACTTTTTAAAATTAAAATTTTACTCAAAATAAAAAAAATCTCAAAATAAAACAAAACCCTCCTCTGCATCGAGTTAGCACTTTCTCCCTCTGCCTCTGCCCCAAACTTTAGTTGAGCCTTTAAAGTTGTCTCCAGGCTGTCAGTCCCCACACTGCTTGATTACAATGCTATGATTGAGATCTGGATATTGGGCCGGGGGCAAGGAGAGGCCCATTTACTGGTTTGCTAGATTCATCTCTTGATCCTAATTTATTGTCCTGCTGGTTTAAAAGTTGCGCTTAACATCCTTTGGTTTGGCTTGTTTTCATCTGTCTCTGCTGTTCGTCCACCCAAGACCCCATTGGTAGGACCGAATTGTAAATAAGCAAATTTGTGAATGTTAAATTTGAATATCTCGAGACTTTACTGTATTCATTCACTACGCATCATAAGTCATGCATCAACACCAAGTGAGCCATCCACTCCTGCAGTTTGGTGCTATTCAGATGTCCATGTCATGTTGTTTACACCTTTTAACACAGTATCTTTAAATTTATAAGGTGGTAATTTAAGAACTGCTGGTGCTTACATAGCTGGAAGGTCATATGGTATGCCTCCCTGGAATGTTTTTCAGAATATTGCTTTCTGGTGCACTTTGATCATGAAAGTTAATTGCAGTCCCAATTCTTCAGATCAGTTATTAAATCTCATTAACAAAATAATTGATGGTTTCAAAATGTAATAGGGCCCCATTTGTCTCACCAGAACCAGAAGTTTTATTGCCTCGTTCTGAATCGCAGATAATGAAAGCAATGACAGATGACAATGACAGATTAAGTCGATTTCAATTTCATATTGTAAACATTTCTTTTTTTGTTTTAATATTGCAGTAGGCTGCTGCTCATACTTATTTCTGGAATTCTTTGAAGAGCTGGCTTTAGACAAAAATTATTAAGGGGAACACTTAAATTTTGTTATATAGTGCGTTAACCTTAGTGTAGTTCTTAATTCTCATTTTAAGTGTACAGATTTAAAATGGAGGCGTCTCAAGTCTTTCTTCATAGTGTATCTTTAAAGAGCTGGGACTAAATTCGTAATTTATGAGCATGCAGAAATGTTGGCAAATTATTTTGCACATATTCATTTTCAAATGCAGGTTTTAGTATTTGATTTTCTCCCTTATCTTTAACCTATTAATTCTCAACTTAAATAGCATATTTTTTGAATGAAATATAATGTATTATTGTTACTTTAAAAACTTTTTGTGCACCAACCTTTTCTGTATGGAAATATATATGCTATATGCGTATGCTGGGAAAGAAATACCCCCCTGAAGTGAATACATGTTCCAAGTTAAGTAACTTATTGTTTAATATTTTATTAGGAACAAAACTGGTGCTTACTTTATTTGAATAAATATACACTGCCAAAATGTATTGACTTTTCATGTTTCATATTGTCTTGCACTACAGTTATGATACATTTTCACTAGATATATATACGCACCGTATATAATGTATACAGTTGTGAGAAAATTCCAAAGGGTTCACAAACTATCTGGATTTCTGCATGAAGATTAGATCACACTTAAGAAGCCATTCATCTAAGTCATAATAATAAATAGACAGTCTTATTTAACAAACAACACATACATTTTACATTGCCATATCTTTTTTTAACAAATGGCTTAAACAAGGTCACTGATGGAAAAAGTATGTGAACCTCTAGGATAATGAGATCTTGAAAAGAGGGTAATTGGGCTCAGGTATTACAATCAATTGAAGTGTGGGTTTGACCTGCCTTGCCGGCTAAATAAAAAAATCACACAATTTTGGTCACCTGCTCTTCACAACTGAATTTTGTTGCCCGATCAAAAGAAATTTCAGATGACTTCAGAAGTAGAGTTGTTGAAGCCCATAAGACTGGAAAGAGTTACAAAAGGATTTCTAAAGACTTGGGCCTCCTACAGTCCACAGTCAGGCAGATAGTTTACAAATGTAAGAAATTAATCATCGGTGCTACTCTCCCTAGGAGTGGGCATCCTACAAAGATCAGTACAAGGGCACACCATAAAATCTTCAAACAGGTGACAAAGAACCCTAGGGTAACAGCTAAGGATCTGCAGGCATCTCTTGCACTTGATAATAATAATCTGTGTTCTTGAGTCTACCATAAGAAAAGCACTGAACAAGAGTGGTGTTCATGGGAGATTACCACGTAGGAAACCACTGCTCTCCAAAAAAAACATTGCTGTCTGTCTCAAGTGTGCTAAAGACCACCTGGATTTCCACAGAACTACTAGAATAATGTTCTGTGGACAGACAAGACAAAAATTTAACTTTTTGGTAAATGTACACAGCGTTATGTTTGGAGAAAACAAAACACTGCATACCAACACCAAAACCTCATACCAACTGTGAAGCATGGTGGAGGAAGTATAATGGTGTGGGGCTGCTTCGGTGCATCAGGGCCTGGATGGCTTGTAATCATTGAGGCACCAATGAATTCCAAGTTGTACAAGGAAATTCTACAGCAGAATGGCAGGGCGTCTGTCCGTGATCTGAAACTCAAAAGATTTTGCCATCTTCTGCTAACCTGTTTAAAGGTTAAGATTAAAGGTTAAGTTAAATCATTGAAAAAAATGAAGAAGTGACCTTGTCCTAATCCTGATTTCTGTGGTACTCCACTAATTAAATCATCCCCAATTTGAGCATTCATACTTAATCTGTATGTGGTTGTTTGATATGCATTAACCTGTTCTCAATCCAAAGGCCCAAAGGCAAACATTAGCTTGAATGCTTACTACCTGCAATTTGAAAATTGCTCTTATGTGGAAGTTTTATCAAAGTCTGCTGCATGTTACACATCGTTATATACTCTGTATATTACTGCTGTAGCATGTTTAAAAGAAAGCAAGTTAAGCAAGACTTTTAAAAAAAGATTGCTGTTCTAGAATTGTTTTAAGTGACCAGATACATTTGTATTTTCAAAGGACTGACATACTCTGATAGTATAAGAATCCTTTTGGGTTTAAATAGAGAAGACTGAGTGGACATGATTCCAAATAACCCAAATAATAAAATTCTTTGAGACTTCGTGATCTACAGGCTTCATTTTTGTTAATGTACTTTAGACAAATAAAGTGAAAGAAACATAAGTTCGTGTCTGTTTCAACAAAGCTGTGTTCTTAATCGCGCTTTATTTCCAGTTTTAACAAGTGTTTGATCAAGTATTGGGATTATAAATGAATGTGGCTTTGCAAGTAAGAGTCATTTCAGTTTTATTTTTTATGGTGCTATCAGCAACAAGTTGTCACAATATGCTTATTTACAGTCAGGATTATAAAATACCAAAAGGCAGTTTGTGCAAGTGCATGCAATGTACTCTATGCAGTTAGGCATAGAGGAGGGAAAAAGCAGACTCCGTAATTAACCTCTGGAGTATGGTCCGATGGTTTTCTATCCGTACAGGCACTAGCTATGTGTCCTGTTGCAGTATGTGTGTATTATTTGAATGATGTGTGAGATATGGTGGCAGAGAGTTGTGAATTTTGTTGTGGTTGCTGTGTGAAAGCAGAGTGTGAAAGGGAGTGGGTGTTTTTCCTTTCCCTAATCTTATAGTAGAATGTCACGGACAAGTCAGGGTTTTACATCAGGTGGGGCAGGTGCTATCGGAGGAAAGGTTTAGTCCATCTTTCTCATGAATGACTGGGCTCAGTGCTAGCTGAAGAGACCATGGTGAAGGGAGAAGCGTGGAAAAAAAAAGGCAGGAAAAACTGCTAGTCTCTTGCACTAATCTGCTTTAAGTCATAAGGTCTAATTTTGCCTCCTCATATTTTGGACATCATTGACTGTTATATTTATAACTAATCAGGAACTGAAGTGTTCAAGAGATGAGTCTTTAGTCTGCTTGAAATAGATGGGGCATCTTTAACATGGTGTGGTTGTTATTTCTTTGGTTTTTGAAACCTGTTAAATAAAAGCTCTGACACCTGCATTATCTTATTGTTTTTATGGATTTTGAGGTGGTCAGCCTCCTGTAACTTAAGTTATCTTATTGGTATGTATCGAGTGGAACAGGTTACTGACATATGTGAGGTCTACACTCTTGGCCAAAAATATTGGCACCCTTGCACTTTTTGTAAATAACTCACAATTGCCTCTAAAATAAGTTGACATTGACCAAAGTATTTGGTCTCCACAATTCTTTGTCACTGTTAATATTACAGGACCTTTGTTTTTGATTTAGAATTTAATATATCCTTATAAATAAAAAAATAAAAAGAAATGGCATTGACAAAATTGACACCCCAGACTCAGTATTTGGTAGCACAGCCTTTGGTCAAAATAACTGCAATCAAGTGCTTCCTATAGCCATCAATGAGCTTCCTGCACCTCTGTACTGGCAGTTTGCTCCACTTCTCCCGGAGTTGAAGGGTGTCTTCTCCCAACTACTGTTTTCAGAGCTCTCCACAGGTTTTCAGTGGGATTTAGATCTGGACTCATTGCTGGCCACTTCAGAGCAGTCCAGCGTTTTGTCTTGAACTTTGTCTTGGGTGCTTTTTGAAGTGTGTTTGGGGGTCATTGTTGTGCTGGGAGACCCATGACCTTCGTCGGAGACCCAGATTTCTGACACTGGGTGTGATGTTGTGCTCCAAACTGCCTTGGTATTCTCCACACGCTTGTTCAAGGCATCCAGTGCCAGTGGCAGGAAAGCAACCCCAAAACATCACTGAATCTCCTCCATGTTTCACTGTAGGGCTGTGTTCTTTTCTTTGAGGGCTTCATTTGGTTTTCTGTAAACATAGGGATGGTGTGCTTTACCCAAGAAAATCTAATTAGGTCTCATCTATCCGCAGGACATTCTCCAAGAAGGATTTTGGCATGTTCAGGTGTGTTTGGGCAAATTCACGTCGGGCTTACTTGTGTCTCTCTCAGCAGTGGGGTCCTCCTGGGTCTCCTACCATATAAGCCCATTTCAATGAGTTGGCGATGGATTGTGCGAGTTGAGACTGTCGTACACTGAAGGTCAGCCTGAATCTTTGTGGCAGTTGATCATGGTGCTTTCTCTGCCATTCGAACAATCCTTCTCTGCAATCTTTGATCTTTGATCAAGTTTTCTCTTGTGGCCATGTCCAGGGAGATTGGCTACAGTGCCACGCTCAATACGAGTTCGTGTGAACAACCTGCATATGACCATAGGTACGCAATTTAAAAAGGTTATTGTAATTGCAGGTTGTGCGAGCCAGATTGCCGGCTTGCCAGCATAGTGATGTCACTGCACTCTCCCTATTCTCTCACCTGCTGCGATTCAGACACAATGGTTAAAAATGGAAACAGGTGAGGCGGGGAGGGAGGAGGCGTTTTCCCACCTCTATGCCTAAAGAAAGTGTCAAAGAGAACTGGCTTGAGCAACATACAGAGCCGAAAATGTTTGGTACGGTTTTCTCTGCTTTAAAGGAACATTCCTTGTGGAAGAATTTTCACCTCGACATTTGCCCACCAGCTTACACACAGAACCAAACTGAATACAAAATGTACCCACAAGAATAATGATTACAAGATTACAAACATTAAAAAACATACTTGCTTTATACTGTTATACTGTACAGTGTATTAAAACAAATTATGGTACACTGTGAGTAATGCTGCCCACTAAACCTCTTTTCCACAATTTCACGGGGGCAAGATCACGTAGCTGATTCACAGTTGGATACAGTTTTATCTTGCAAAAATTCAGATATTTGTCAACATATTTGCTAAAACTATCCATCTTGATAATCTCACTGTCTTAGTCTCAATGAACGCCCCAGTGCTCACTCAATGATCACACTCCCAGAAAAATAAAAAAAAAAGTTTTCTGCATTGTCACCTTGCACCGGGGGAAGGAAAAGAGCCCGTGGTCCTTTTTTTCATTGACAGACAAAGACAAAATGCTACATTATTAATAATGCATAATCGCATCAACATTGGTGTAAAAAGAGGCGATACACAACGTGTCTCCTCTATAACTCTTCAATTTACAGAGAAATTCCGCCAGGACCTCACAACATTGCCCAATAACACTCTTCTTGTGTCTAATTGTTAGCAGGATTTGCGCGATAAGCACATTGCTTAATGGGGATGACATTACCCAAGTAAAACACTCGTTTGAGTCGGGAAGGCCAAACCATCTCTATTGGATTTAAATCTAGGGATTCAGCTAGATTTTTCACAAGCTGTCTCTTGTTGACTTCCCGTTTCTTTTCATCTTCGTTATTTGGTGTGAGAGAGTTCTTTTGGCCACAGTCCGTCTCCTTACCAAAGCTATCATGCAGTAAGTTGTCTGTCCCGACAAATGGTAGAGATAAACATGTACTATACTGATGAGCTGATATCTGAAGAGGGCTTCACAGCCAAAACATTGTTTCATCTCTTCTCTTTTCAGCATGGAATAAACCTATTACTTGTTGCCTTACTGTAACTACTGCATGATTTCTTTGTCTGTTTCAGCTAAATGAGGGGAATTAAATCAGAATCTTGAAGTGCCAATTGTAAAAATAACCCTTCTTTGTTCATTTGTTTAACTTAAAGAATTTCGCGAAGAAAGTTTGTAATGTAGGGCGCTCTAAATGAGTTTGTCAAAATCACGGTTTCAAAATAAAAAAAACATCAAACCTTAGATTGGATGAGAACGTAATGATTGTTTCGCAAGGATGTGAACTTTGTATGATATTTAGAAATACCAACAAATTCAATATAGTGTCGATAATATTTATGATCAGTAATAATGGCAGTTTGAAATTATTAGTTATTAATAAATCACTTGGCTTCGAACATGTTTTGATATTTAGAAATATAAAAAATGCTGATATAGTGTCCATAATATTTGCTATTTTAGTTTTTCAGATACATTTTTGTTAAAAGAAATCTCATGGTGACAGCTGGGCTTGAGCGCCCGACCTCAGGCATGCAAGGCACACGCTTAAGCCATTACGCCACACACGTAATCATGTGGGAGTGAGTTAAACTGATGCAGACATTTTCAAAGAAAGTGTACTACTGTGATAACTTGAGCTACAGTATATGAATATAATTACAGTGCCTTGCGAAAGTATTCGGCCCCCTTGAACTTTTCAACCTTTTGCCACATTTCAGGCTTCAAACATAAAGATATAAATTTTTTATTTTATGTGAAGAATCACCAACAAGTGGGACACAATTGTGAAGTGGAACGAAATCTATTGGATTTTTGAAACTTTTTTAACTAATAAAAAAATGAAAAGTGGGGCGTGCAAAATTATTCGGCCCCCTTGCGCTAATACTTTGTAGAGCCACCTTTTGCTGCGATTACAGCTGCAAGTCGCTTGGGGTATGTCTCTATCAGTTTTGCACATCGAGAGACTGAAATTCTTGCCCATTCTTCCTTGCAAAACAGCTCGAGCTCAGTGAGGTTGGATGGAGAGCGTTTGTGAACAGCAGTTTTCAGCTCTTTCCACAGATTCTCGATTGGATTCAGGTTTGGACTTTGACTTGGCCATTCAAACACCTGGATACGTTTATTTGTGAACCATTCCTTTGTAGATTTTGCTGTATGTTTGGGATCATTGTCTTGTTGGAAGATAAATCTCCGTCCCAGTTTCAGGTCTTTTGCAGACTCCAACAGGTTTTCATCCAGAATGGTCCTGTATTTGGCTGCATCCATCTTCCCCTCAATTTTAACCATCTTCCCTGTCCCTGCTGAAGAAAAGCAGGCCCAAACCATGATTCTGCCACCACCATGTTTGACAGTGGGGATGGTGTGTTGAGGGTGATGAGCTGTGTTGCTTTTACGCCAAACATATCGTTTTGCATTGTGGCCAAAAAGTTCGATTTTGGTTTCATCTGACCAGAGCACCTTCTTCCACATGTTTGGGGTGTCTCCCAGGTGGCTTGTGGCAAACTTTAGACGAGACTTTTTATGGATATCTTTGAGAAATGGCTTTCTTCTTGCCACTCTTCCATAAAGGCCAGATTTGTGCAGTGTAAGACTGATTGTTGTCCTATGGACAGACTCTCCCACCTCAGCTGTAGTTCTCTGCAGTTCATCCGGAGTGATCATGGGCCTCTTGGCTGCATCTCTGATCAGTCTTCTCCTTGTCTGAGCTGAAAGTTTAGAGGGACGGCCAGGTCTTGGTAGATTTGCAGTGGTCTGATACTCCTTCCATTTCAAGATGATCGCTTGCACAGTGCTTCTTGGGATGTTTGAAGCTTGGGAAATCTTTTTGTATCCAAATCCGGCTTTAAACTTCTCCACAACAGTATTACGGACCTGCCTGGTGTGTTCCTTGGTCTTCATGATGCTCTCTGCGCTTTCAACAGAACCTTGAGACTATCACAGAGCAGGTGCATTTATACAGAGACTTGATTACACACAGGTGGATTCTATTTATCACCATCAGTCATTTAGGACAACATTGGATCATTCAGAGATCCTCGCTGAACTTCTGGAGTGAGTTTGCTGCACTGAAAGTAAAGGGGCCGAATAATTTTGCACGCCGCACTTTTCATTTTTTTATTAGTTAAAAAAGTTTCAAAAATCCAATAGATTTCGTTCCACTTCACAATTGTGTCCCACTTGTTGGTGATTCTTCACATAAAATAAAAAATTTATATCTTTATGTTTGAAGCCTGAAATGTGGCAAAAGGTTGAAAAGTTCAAGGGGGCCGAATACTTTCGCAAGGCACTGTATATCGTTATTAATTTCTTCAGATACGAGATTCCATATTATATTCCCTATTAATCAAATTCTAAAAAGTATGCGTTTTTTACTGCGATAACGAGCGTAACTATTTGCAGAAAAGGTTAAAACATAACTTTTTATGAAGTATATAAACTTAATATAGTCAGAAGGAGCACATAAAATCTTTTAAAAAATAACCACAGTAGGTAACCGAATGAAATACTTTGATGCTTAAAATGTTTAGGAAGAAATTGGAATACTGGTGTGTATTTTTTATTTAAACTACCAATACCAGTCATATACAGTTTACATAATATGTTTATGTTCCTCAATTAATATAATTTATGATCTTCAGACGCTGAATGCTCCTCTTCTTTTTATGCTCAGCTACTAAAATTTCCCTTTAGTTGTTAAACTCTATATAAATATTCAATAGTAAGCTGATTAAAACATGCACGATAAAGAGATTAAATGATTAGATAATTTCACTAACAACCAATGCACCACGAGTGCCCCTGTCAGTCATTTTGGCCAGCCAAATCACGTACCGCGGTACGACGCAATGAACTGTGGGTAATTACGCGCAGTATGGGGTTGTACCATGCATTTTGAATGGCTGCATCTGTACAAATGTGCGGTAAAAACCCGTGGTACAGTAACCTACCCACAAGCCACTGCAGGGCACCGGAGGGCACCGCAGTAAGTGATTGGCTGGCCAAAATGTCCGACAGGTGCACTCATGGTGCATTGGTTGGTAGTGAAAAGATTTAATCATTTAATGTCTTTACTGTGCACATTTTAATCCGCTTAGTTTTGAATATTTATATGGAATTTTACCACGAAAGAGAAATTTTAGTAGCTGAGCATAAAAAGAAGAGGAGCATAACTCATCTGAAGGTCATAAACGATATTAATTTAGGAACATAAACATTACTGTATGTACATAAACTGTACTGTGTATGGCTGGTCTTGATAGTTTAAAGAAAAAATACACACCAGTCTTCCATTTCTCCCTAAACATTTTAAGCATGAAAGTTTTATGAAACGGTACCCAAATATGCTATTGCTATATAGAATTAATTTTAATTTTTTAAATTTAACACGAAAATTAAGCTTTCGTGACTGTTCTGCCTGAGAACAGTCACCCGTTGCTACCCAACGCAGAAACACAGCCATTAACTAGCAAAGAGAGGACATTAGCTAGCCAATATGATAAAGAAATAAATGATTGTTTTGTTTATTTCTTTTGCACATTTATTTGAACATTTTCATTGATTGTACAAGCACTTGGAAACCGTCCAATCCCTAGTTCATCAGGCATTTTACCGGTCTGTGTCTTCTAGGATATAATGCCAGCGAACTCTTGTTTTTATGTCCACTATAACAGACAATCTCCTTTGCTTTTAACCGAGCGTTTAATAATTTCCTAAAATGAAAATGATTTACTTTATTTCCCTCACGGGATCAATAAAAGTATCTATCATCTGTCTAAACTATGGGACAGAATTCTGGGGTCTCCCCATACCAGAGATTATGACACCATCTGACGCGCCTCTGATTGGAGAAAAAAGACGTGCTGGTTTGCTATACATACAGTACTGTACCAGGAAGAGGATTTCTTTCTGTTCGAAACGTGTATTTTAAAAGTTTAAGAAGTAAAAACCTTACAGCATACACAGATTTCTAAACTGATCAGGATCGTTATCTTTGTCTTATGCATAATAATGTTCACCGTTCTGTCCAGCAAATTAATAATAAACTTTATTTTATATAGCGTTTTAAACGAATAAGTAATTAGATTGCTTATAAACCTAATCACTTGCTTTTTCTTTTTATTTAGGCTCAGATTTCAACTATAGATTGTATTATTAATAACCATAATAACAACCAACCAACAAAAACAACCATATAAACATAATACCAACCAAAAACATAGATAACAACCACAATACAAAATCAAATATATCAAACCATTATACTCTCGCAAATTCCTTCAATTATCATAATCCCGCCCCAAAACCAAACCCTCCTCCCATCCCAGTTTATCCTGTTTATCATAAACAAAATCCACCTCAATTTTCAACATAAAGCATTACACAAAATCAATACCTCAACACTCCATACTCAACAACGATAATTCACAAACAGCCAGAACATGTAACTCCACATTCCCAAACAGACCTAATTTCCATAGCCCTGCCCCTTATGCAAAACCAACATCCCTCCCCTGTTCTCTCTCTCCCCTGGCGTTTGTATATCTGTTGAACAAGTAAAACAGTTCCAGCAAGGCTTGAGGGCAAGTAAGAAGTAAGAAGCAACAAGCTTCATGAGATGCAGAAACAACTAGAGGAGCCAACACTGAAGTTTAACACATACAGTGAGGTGGTTGTTAATTCAAAGCTCAGTGTCAGTTCTCACAGATCTTTAAAATCCCTGAGAAATGTGCTGCTTCCAGCACTCAGGACTCTGATAAAGCCAAAGGTTGTCTTATTGCTAACAGACAATTCAGCTTTGAGACCCTCTGTCACTTGATGAAAGATGTACTTGTGCATTTAGTTCTTCTCTCAAAGCATTTTAAAAGGGAATACAGACTTCTCCACAGTCCGACCTATGGTTCAGCTAAAGAGGCACTGAGAGAGGTATTAGTCCATCCTGGTCCTTCAGAGCAGGACTTTTTCAGTTCCCTTCAAGGAAAAACTTTAAAGGAGACAAACTGTTTGTCATACACAAAAGCCATCCTTTGACAACATGCAAAGCTGATACGTGGGTTTAATGAGGAAGAGAAAAAAAAAAACTTATCATCCTTCTCCTGTTATGTTCTTGTACCTGCAGTGGAGAGGAGGTTGGCAATAAAGGACAGATTGACAACAAGGTTGGACAGTATTTACAATGAACTTATGAAGATCATGTTGTGTAGTAATTATTTACCATTATTCCCCTCCAAGATGCTGAAATCTCCCCATGAGCTTCATGTAAAGGGGGAATTCCCCCTCATTTTCAAAAATGAATTTCAAGCCCTGGTCATGAACAAATTCAGGGTAAAGTTTTTTACACTTTTCATCATCATCTGCGGAATCTATTCTATTCCCAAGTATTTCCTGTGTTCTGAAGAGCAATCCAAATGTCATATTCCTTCCACAATTGCTGCAGTGTCTTGTCCTCATCAGCGTCTCCCTTATCGACGGAGTGTTCCATATGAAGCTACAGAAAATGTTTCTTAAATGTTGAACTCGCCCCTTGGTCAATCGGCTGCAGTAGCGATGTTGTAATAGTCAGCATAAAACGTATCGCTATTTTCATCTTCTTTGGGGTGGCCAGGTGGATTGTTGGGAATAGTAAAGACTTTATCAAGGTTATTCTTCTGGCGATATTCCTTAATAAAGGGTGAAAGATGTGTTGGTGAACATTGTCCGTCTTATCCAGGCCTTAGGGTTTGAATGCTAAATAACTGGGAGCAATGACTTGCAGAGCTCTCAGATTCTCGGAATGATAAACAAGAAGAAGCCTGTGTTTTACGTTGCCCTCGGGGTTGCCTCCTCTTGGCAAAGTCAGTCCAACCTTCGATGCCTTATGCCTTCTGACCTTGGTTTCCTCTTGAATTAAATACAGATGAGGGTATTCTCTTACAGAATAGCCCTGTCTCATCAAGGTTGAATATCTTTTATCAGTTCTTCTTAAAACTTCTAATTTCCCACTTAAGAGTACTGATTTTATTTCCCTTTTGCCTTAGTAACACCACCAGACACTACTTTAGCTATTTTGCTTTAACAACACATGATTACAGATAAAAAAGCACAGAAATCTCAGATAAAATAACACCACAAAGGCTAGTTGATTCCACACAATTTCAAACAAAGGTGATGGACTGGGATGCTGTATATTCCTCCGCTGCATTTCATCTGCTATTTTCCGAGAAGTATTCCTCAAAAACAGTTATTGGTCCATCGCATCCGTAGTGGATTGTCTGTTAAAACAGGAATTCATCCTTATGAATTTTGGGTATAAATTAATGGTGTCCTTTAACACGAATTTCTGGATAGTGAGGGATAGGTGTATGAGATATGATTGTCAGGGAGGTGGAGCCTTTTCCAAATAAAGGCATGTGTTGCTAAGCAACCATAGCGTAAAAACTTTGGAATTTAGCAAGTAGCAGCAATGAGCCATTTTAAAATAATTGGCTGTATACTTCCCTGGAGGAGATACTTCTAGAGAGCCTCTGAACCAGGCTCTGACCAGAGAAGGAACTGTAGCTCCACTGTTTTATGTAGTATCTGTGGGTTGTTCACCCATCACATGTAGACAAGACAGAAAATTTAGCTGAGAAGAGAATTTACTAGAACTTGTTAAAGTTGACCTCGTAGATAGCAGTTAATATATACTGTATTTACTATTGTGAACAGAACAAAAGTGTTTAGGCTTCCCACTGGAAAGATGAAACTGGACAGCATTGGTCTGTAGTCCAAGCAGGGAGAAGACCGCTTTTCCTACCATTACCAAGGTCTGATCTGCCAGGAAATTAGCATTGTGCTAATAGTATTTGTCTGTTACCCAGTGAATTATCTGCTAGGAAACCCTACATTTTTTTTCTGCATCTTTCTAACCTAGATCTCAAGGGTCCAAAACCCTAATGCATAAAATTTTCTGTTGAAAATTCGGATTGCATAATATTGGTTTTTTTTTATTCATGTGCAAAAACTGCATTGGTTAATTGTCAGAATTGTGAGTCTTGACAACAGTTTCAAAATGTTATGGTTATTACTTGATATTTATTATGAGAATGCATACTATCTGCTGCAGTGCTACTGCTACTGCTATTTTACTTGCTGCAGTGATAGATAAAGTGGATCCCCCATTAAATGTAATGGCTTTGTGGATGAAAAACACTATATAAATGACTTTATTAACCACTATAATATTCCTGGAAGGCATTTTATATATTTAAATAATTATTTAAAATGATTTTAATTTGGATTAGCAAATAAAGCTTTATTTCAGTGTATTGTTTTCCTGGCTCATTATAATTATTTGGCATCTCTTACTTTAAAATACTTTGGGTCACTTTTTTGACATTGGTTTAGAAATTTTGATCTGGATAGAAGATTGCTTCATACTTGTTCATGAACACCACTTCTAGAAGCACCATGTTTTTTTCTTTTTAGAGGTCTTCCTTCTGGGGCTGAGCAGACCTAGCCTTTCGAAGTATGTGGGATCTGTCTAGATCCACTACAAGGAGTCAGTGTTTGTCAGTTTACTATTATTTTGTGAATACTGTGATAAGTGAGTAAACCCAGTGGTGGTAGAACACAATTAGGAGTCTTTTGTTCCATGAAACAGAATCAATTGAAAATCCATGTTCTGAGTTATGAAAATCTGAATATTTTTCAGAAAAATATTCAAGAATTTACAGTGAATATATAGTACATGAAATTCTGTTTAAAATGTGATTATACATCGTTTGCCTATAGCCATTTAGCCTTGATTAAGTGCCCTGCTTTTAAATAATTATGGATTGGCACACAGGATTGTTTTACTTTTAAATAATGGGAAGGCTTTGAAAGGTTCTTTTAAATTAATTGGAAGGTTAGTATTCATAATTTGCTTGATTACATGTTGTAGTCAGTTTGCCCCTTATTGTAGAGTAGGATTTGTGTACAGTACTAAGTAAAAGAAGTTCAGTTTCCTTAAGAGACACTCAGGTGCTGCCACAGTCTGAATCTTTTGTTTTTTCACTACAACTAATCTAATGGATTACAGAATTAACACATGAATACTGTTATAAATATACTAAGACTTAGGAGCCATTTTATGATTCCATGGAAATTCCAAACTTGGACCCATTTATTATACTGTGCAAGTACACTGTTCACACACCTGCATATAACTGCACCTCTTTGTTTTGTACTGCAGCCTCCTGTATTTTCTCTTCCATAGGTACCCTTTTGAGCCTCCAAAAATGCGATTTCTGACGCCAATTTACCATCCTAATATTGACACTGCTGGACGAATTTGCCTGGATGCGTTGAAACTGCCTCCCAAGGTGGAGTACCTTCACATTGACTACTTCCTAATAACAGCAGTATTTGATAATGGTCAAATTTTTACATGATACTCAATTGATACTTGGATTCTGAGTTTTCACTTAGTAGAAAATTCTTAGAAGCGGCGAAACTGGCAAGGGACAGCTTGATTGTGATTTTTTGAGAGAAAAGGGGAGAAGTGAAATAAGACCCATACTTTCAGTAGGTATAGAATCCAGGGAAGTTTTTTTTTGTAAGTATGGGTTTATAATGTGGTTTTCTTAAACGTAGATGGAAAAGAGCTGGAAAGGGAAAGGCTAAAGAGGGGCAAAAGCAATGTTACATCAAAATGCCTCGGATGGGCATTTGCATTCGACCTTGAATTATTCCATGGAGATCAGTGTCTGAGAGGCTTTCCTAGTTCCCAAATTGCAGCTGTAACCAATTCTAACATTTAATTGATTTTTTTTTATTTTATTCTTGTTAGAGGCATGTAATAGAGCCAACTTTATGTACTTGATGGAGTATTCATTAGAGGTTATGGAATACTGCTTCTAGGCTTCTAGCGACCTCTTGTGGTAAAACAAGGTTCCTATCCAACCATAAGTTTTTTAGTAACTGCTTTATTTCTAGAGCAAGCAGTGAGCTAGAGTCTACTCCAGGGAGCTTAAACACTGGGTGAGATTCTAAATCTATTGGTATTATGACCAAAACTGTATACAATATCCATATTGAGGTGTTATACCTTGAATTTAAATTCTCCGATTTTAAATGTATATCCTTTCCGTCTCTTCATTGCTTTCGCACATTGTTTACAAAATGTAACTATGAACATTACCAAAGGCATTTTCATTAGTATACTCTCTAAGGTCTGAGGTACCCATGCTTATATACAGTGGATATAAAAATTCTACACACACTTATTGAAATTGCAGGTTTTTGTGATGTAAAGCCAGAAATCAAGATAAATCATGTCAGATATTTTTCCATCTTTAATGTAACCTTGCAACCAACAAAATTCAAGAGAACAAAATAGAATAGAAAACAAATAGATAATTATTAGGAAAAATAACTAAAATTAAAAAAAAAACGACAACACTCTGGTTGCATAAGTGTGCACACCATTTTATAATGGGGGCTGTAGCTGTGTTCAGAGTTAACTAATTACATTCAAAATCATGTCCGAAGTGGCATACACACCTGAAGAAGGCTCCACGGCCGAAACGTTGTGTTCTCTTTCTTCTTTTTTTCAGCATGGAATAAACCTATTACTTGTTCCTTTGCAGCCTACGCATGCTGACGCAGCTACCCACCTGAACTACACATGCCATGATTGAAAATTATTCTGATTAACCCCAAATAAAAATCGGCTGTTCCTGTAGGATTTCCTTAAGTCTTTCGTGGTTGCATCCTACTTGGATAGCCATGGACCGCAAGGAGCTGACAAAACATCTACGGGATCTTATTGTTGAATGGTACTGATCAGGAGAGGGGTATAAAAGAATATCAAAGGCATGGAGAACTGTGAAGACTGTCATCAATAAGTGGAAAAAATGTGGTACCACAGGGACATAGTGGTGGCACTGTGGCTAAGGATCAGTGCCTGTGGCTGGAAAGTTGACGGTTCATATCCCGCGGCCGGCAGAGGAATCCTACTCTGTTGGGCCTCTGAGCAAGGCCCTTAACCCCAACTGCTCCAGGGGCACTGAATAAATGGTTCACCCTGCGCTCTGACCCCAAGCTTCTCTTTCCCTGTCAGTGTGCCCATGTGCCTCATGGAGAGCAAGCTGGGGTATGCGAAAAGACAAATTCCTAATGCAAGAAATTGTACATGGCTAATAAAGTTAAAATCTAAGTCCAAGTTCTGGACGACCCTCCAAATTTGATGACGGGACAAGGAGAAAGATTATCAGGGAGGCTCCCAAGATGCCTACAGAAACATTAAAGAAGCTGCAGGAATTTCTGGTAGGTACTGGTCACTCCTTTTATGTGACAACCTCCAGTATTCTGCACTACTGGGCTATGGGGTAGTGTGGCAAGACGGAAGCCATTTCTCACAAAATAGAACATCCAAACCTGTCTAAACTTTGCAAAAAAATAATTCAATCACCCCACACCATCTTAAGGTCTGATGAGACAAAAGTTGAACTTTGGCCTTACTTCTAAAAGATATGTTTGGCGCAAAGACAACACAGCTCATCATCCAAAGAAAACCATACCTACTGTGAAGCATGGTGGTGGCAGTATCATCCTTTGGGGCTGCTTCTCTTCAGCTGGAACAGGGGCTCTAGTCAAGATAGATGGGATAATAACTAGCTCCAAATATCAAGATATTTTGGCACAAGACCTGCTCAGAAAGCTGAAGATGAAAAGGAATTTCACCTTCAAATATGATAACAACCCAAAACACACATTTAAGTCGATCAAGGAATGGCTTCAGAAAAGGAAGATCAGTCTTGGAATGGCCCAGTCAGAGCCCAGACCTCTATCGCATAGAAAATGTGTGGAATGACCTAAAGAGGGCTATGCACAGGAGATCCCCTGGCAATTTGAAGGATATTGAATTTTTCTGCAAGGAAGAGTGGGATAACATTGCAAAGTCCAGGTGTGCAAAGTTGATAGAGACTTATTCACGAAGACTTATTGCTTTAATATATGGAGAAGGTGCTTCCACAAAGTATTAATTAGTGGGGGGTGTACACTTTATCAACCAGGGTGTTGTAGGTTTTTTCATTTCAATTATTTTTCCTAATAATTATCTATTTGTTTTCTATTCTATTTTGTTCTCTTGAATTTTGTTGGTTGCAAGGTTACATTAAAGATGGAAAAATGTCTGACATGATTTATCTTGATTTCTGGCTTTACATCACAAAAACCTTTCAATAAGGGTGTGGAGACTTTTTATATCCACTGTAAAGGTCATGATTTTACTACCTGCATTTATTACTCTGTTCTAATATACATTAGTAATCACATTCCAGATGTTTGCTTCATTTTCAGGGTGCTTGGAAGCCTTCTCTCAACATTTCTACTGTTCTCACTTCAATCCAGTTGCTGATGGCTGAACCAAATCCTGATGATCCCCTGATGGCTGACATTGTGAGTAACCACCAGCAGTAATGTATGCAGTAGGATACAGAATGAGAAATGTGTGCTTTTGGCGTCACCTTCAGGGAGGTGTTTTGGAATGTCTATGGCTAAGTAAAATTTGTGTGAGAAATCATTTGTTCTCTGTGTTTAATCTGTATACAGTATTAAACACAACTAAGTGAATGTTTCCTGTTTGAAGCTATCGACTTATAATGGTGGTGTAATATGAGCAGAGTGAGATGCGCATGTATATGTTTGTTTTTAATTTGTATTTATTTTATGTTGAGTGTTGTTTTTTGTAGGTTTGTATGGTGATACCAAAGAGAAATGTCCACACTTACTGTTGGTCAATAAATGTGTATGTTACATTCCTGCATAATTTACCCAAAATCTGCCCTTGATCATAAGTCTATCTGCCTCTAAGCAGTAGACATTTAGACAACCACCTCAAATTCCACCTATTACCCAAGACATCCTTTTTAGGTCTTGAGTAGATCAGTAAGATGTGAACTGCAAATTTCATACTCCCTAGCTTAATGAAATGAGGTATCAATCTTATTTTAGGAAGATATCAGGATCTCCAGTTCCTAGGTCTCTTGGTAGTGTATTCACATATTGATAATTTAAACATCGCTGGTGTAAGTGTAAAATTGGCTTCCAAGTAGCTGAGTTTGAAGTTGGAACCAATACTGAAATAGTATTTCAGCAAGTAGTGTGAAAACACTGAAATTAAAAATGAGCTGCCTTAAAGTACATTTCTCTAGTACATTCTGTATTTCTCCCCTGCCTGTGATTTATAACATGGCAGTCTGCCAAAATACCTGTAGATACTGTTTATGCTATGAGAAGGTGGCTGAATTTACTTCTGGAAGGAAAAAACCTTCCAGAAACCCTAAAAAGAGACAATTAAATGCAGTTCAAGTAAGTAGCTGCTTCAGCATGCATAGGCTGCAAAGCAACTAGTAGCTGAACAAGAACATTTCTTTTTTTCAGCATGGAGTAGACAAAGGTTTCCCATAAGGTTCTGGGTAATCAGTAGAGTGCACTGCAACCATGTTTAATGAAATGTCACTATATATGTAGTAAGCATGAATGGATTGGGGGTCTTTCTGAGAAACTACATTTAGGTTGAGTCATGTTTTACAAGAGATTGCTTCTCAATTACAGAGTTGCCTGGCTGTTCTTTTGTAGGCATCAGTTTCTCCGCTTAAAGACGGTTTACTTTTTTGTATTCCGTATGTTAAGGATAAGAGATTTTTGTGAGAGAGCTTGCCCTCTGAGGAGCCAGTTTGATTATTCGATAAAGTCAAAGGGAGCTCCTTGGTGGCCAAAATGATCTCAACCAAAGGATAAGGTTGAGAAAGCCCTGTGAAGACTTACATATAGAGATAATTTAATAGCATAGTTAGGTTCAAGGACTAATATAGAGAGGCTGCTGTAGGCTCAAGTGTAATCTCGTCGATCAGGCCATAGCCCTTATTAGAAAAAACCTTCTATAAAGCTTTCATTGTGTGGAAAGTGGAAAATTGTCTATAAAGAAGTTTTATGTTCAGAGGTTTCCACCAGCCATGTGTGACATGGTTGTGTGCAAAAGCCATATTCTTGGTTCAGATCTCATGCCAGTGGTTGAGCCTTGAACCAGGATGGCCAGGTTGGTTAATTGAAAGTTTCTGTAGAATGAGAGACAGCCTGTCTGAATGAGCCCCCAAATGTAGCAAAATTCCACGTGAGGGAAAGGAGTGGTCAGGATTGGTTCTGCATAAAATTGCCAACTCCTCTGTGCTAATTAACATATCAATAATAAAATAGAATAAAAGCTAGTCTGTGTCTAGACTCCCATCTGAAAGGAAAGAGTGTTACCTATGCAATACAATCTTCACATGAAAACTGTTTTTACTGACGTAAAATAAAGATTCTCTACTTCATTGGAAAAGCACCAATGAAGACAAGGTGATATGGAGGGTATTATATAGAGTTTTTTTTTAATTATTTTCAGTCATCAGAATACAAGTATAACAAGCAAGTTTATGTGGAGAAAGCAAAGAGGTGGACATGGAAACATGCCATGCAAAGGAACAAGGTGAGCTGCTTTTTTTACATGGTCTCTTATTAAGCTCTACTGTAGTCATCTGACCAGGTGAGAAAGAGAATAAGCATAAAAGAAAAGAATAAACAATAAAATGGGAATAACACAGTTAAAGTAATTGAAAGAATTCACTGTTCTAAGAAGATAATGTTCTTGTAGATTTCCTGCAAGAAATAGTTTCAATAGTGAAAATAACTGTATAATTTTAGGGTACTTTGTGTACTGAACTGGTTAGCTTAAAAGGGGGTTATGTTTGATTGAGTACAGTTAGTTTTTAAGCATCTAAGATACTCTTGATAATCATGAGTGCTTCACAATTTTTTTATTATTGTGATTCTCTGTTTGAGTTGTTTTATATTTATAAAAGTTCTCAATCGTGTTTTTTTTTGTTCTCAGTAATAATCCACTCAGTAACTAGAAAAGTCTATCAAAGTGAGGTTTGATAAAATGTGTACATCTTTTTGAGTACATACTGTAGCTTTCACTTTTAACACTTTGAAGTACAGAACTCAGAGAAGATGACAATGGGTAGCCTTTCCCTTTGATAGAAACTTCATTTTTATTATGGGAATCATGGATTCATTAATATTAAATGCACCAACAACACTATTGCTTTGACCTTCTTGCATCTAATAAAGAACTTTTACTTTATCTTCCAGAATCTCTGAACTTGCCCACTGATTCTTTCTCATACACTTTGTAGCAAATTTAAGTAGTGTATATATTTTTTTGAGAAATAGTATAACAATATACAGATGCAGCCATTCAAAGTGCGCGGTACAGACACGTACCGGAGGTAATTGGGTACGGCGTCGCGCATCGTGACGCAAGATGACGCGGGGTACCGCGGTACGTGATTGGTTGACCGACAGAGGCACTCGTGGTCCGTTGGTCTGTCGTAGAAAGATTTACAGTAAACGTCTTTACTGTGCCCGTTGTAGTATTGAATATTCATATGGAATTTTACCACTGAAGGAAAATCTTAGTGCCTGAGCATAAAAAGAATAGGAGCATACTGTAACGCGTGTGAAGGCCATAAACGATATTAATTTTGGAACATAAACATACAGTATATGGCTGGTCTCGGTACTTTAAAGAAAACATACACGAAACATGGTATCATTATCACACCTGAAGAAGGCTCCACAGCCGAAACGTTGTGTTCTCTTTCTTCTTTTTTTCAGCATGGAATAAACCTATTGTTCCTTTGCAGCCTACGCATGCTGACGCAGCTTCCCACCTGAACTATGGTATCATTATGACCAGTATCGGTCTTGAGATATTTTTAACTTGATTTCACAGTATTTGAGAGGTATGTCTTGACACTGATACTACGTAAATACTGCTCACGTATATGTTTCTAGGTTTATATTATGCATTTCATACGGTCAAATTACTTTTGAGCAACTGATAAGAAGCGCAAAACAGTATGCCTAGGGCGTTTTAGTTTTCGTTTTGTTTTAATGCAGTGCAGTGGATTGATTAGAGATATCAAGTACATACAAGTCATTTTTTAAATGTTGTAGTTCGTCTTGTAAAAATGTTACGAGTACATCATCTGTCAACAATTACACAAGTTCTGTTTCCATATTGCGGATTTTGGTTACGTAATATTATTTTCTAATTTCACGTTGTGAATATATGATTTGGGCAAACAGAGCCGCAAAGAAGTACATTATGGGTTGTTGTTTTTTTTTGCAGTTTTATCTAGAACAAGCGATGCTTAAACCTTTGTCTGATTCTTGTGAAACTATCCACACGACAGTTACCTAGGAGTTGACTTCAGTGATGTCACTGATGGGATGTTTCTAAAAATCCATCCACTGTAAAACGTCTTCTCCACTTGTCCTGCATATGTTTTCACTAATGAAGCTGTGTGTTCTGAGCCTGGTTCTCTACATTTCTGTATGAACCAGCTTAGAGGGCTAAAGACAGCTTCTGTTTAAATTGAGTGTAAGGTAATTTATGCTTCTAAAGTCATTTATTATTGTACTGTGCTGTAAACTTGTTCTGTGCCTAATTACATTATTTTATAGCTTTATCAAATCTGTACATTGTCTGTCGATAATGTTTCTGTAGTGCTTTTTCAGCACTCAGCATGTGACTGCGCCGGTGGCGCTGTGGGTTAGGTTCCTGACTTCCATGTCACACGGTCTGTGATGGAATCCCATGGAACTATGACTTTATTTTTTAACAAACATTTCTTTGAAAAAATGAAACGTTTCCCTTGGTCAGAGATTAAATAAAACCTCACTCGCACCAAACAAATTTATATTTCTAAATATCACAACATGATCGAATTTAAGTCTTTTTAATAACAATGAAAAGTCACCTATGCGTTACAAAATAAACATTTATATTGATTTGAATCGTGTTTTGATTTAAATCATAAACGCGTGTTTAAATATATGTCTTTAAAGGCGATATACTGTATAAAAGCGCTGATTCTTATGGAATGTGTTCCGCCGGGGATTCAAAAAAAATTTTTTTTTAATCGCGTATTTAAGGAAAATTGCAGTATAACTTTGTTCACGCACATCATTATACAGTATCTCATTTTATATTTCTATTAAAAAAAATTGTTTGCCCAGCCACTTTTGTTGTTATTGTTTTTATCCTGTAAAGCGCTTTGAGGCGCACAGCTTTCTCACCACTTAGATTACTTTTTGACATCATCCTTACACAAAGCAGAAACTGATTGTATTTTCCGATTACATACAAGTGCAAAGATTACAGATTTTAATCGTCTTTTTTCTGAACCAGGGAAAATCTGATCATGTTTCTCTATAACAATAATAAAAAACTTTATTTTACATATCACCTTTAAAAGTGGCATCTCAAAACAATACAGTAGATGTAAACCACAGATTACAAAGCAAATACCCAGACAAACGCAAATGCGTCTTTAATAAAATGGCTTCTCATTCATTCAACAGAGAGAGAGCGTAAAACCTGGGTGTTACAGCTGTTCCTTTTTCTGATCACTCGCTCTCTGGATAAACGTCTCGCCTGTCCTGTTCTTTGTTTTCCTAATTTGCCGATTATGCCTGCTGCGATCCACTCCTACCCTCACACCTAAAGAAGACTATTTTACATTTTTTTGCGCATCCTTAAGGTGATATCACATAAAGGTGATATGTAAAATAATGTTTTTTTATTGTTGTTACAGAGAAACATGATCAGATTTTCCCCGGTTCAGAAAACAAGATCTAAAGTATACTAGTTAAGGAAAATAAATCTAAACGGGGAGAAAGCTATGCTGAAAGTTTATTAAGATACTTAGAAGACAAAGATATTTATTTATTTTAGTCAAAATTTTATATATCACCTTTAAAAGTGGAATCTCAAAACAAAGTAAATAACCAACACTGATTGTACCCATCTGTCATGCTAATAAAACACCTTGAATTGAATTGAATTGAATTGAGGGAGAGAGGGGGGGAGGGCGAGCAAGATAACCAGAACGCAAGGCAAATAAGATACACTCCACAGGCATTCACAACAGCAACATATGAAACGTTTGCACATATAGTTAAGTTATTACTTGGTTTTCAAAGTGCAATGAAATACAATATTGTTGTTGTTGCTGTTCTTGTTGTTTTTATCCTGTAAAGCGTTTTGAGAAGCCACCTTTAAATGTGATATATACTGTAAAAGCTGTAGAGAAAAAAGAGCTGACTGACAAGATTTAAGATGTGGCTGTCAATGTTGGATTAAAAAAAACACATTGCCCGACGTTTGTTGCATTGCTTGAAAAATAACTTTATTTCGAGAGACTGGATAAGTAATTCAAGTGTTTTTTTTAACTTCCTGAAAAACAACTTATAATTTAAGTATATGTGCAAACGTTTTATGATATGTCGCTGTTGTGAATGTCTGTGGACATGTGCTGGCTGGACAGGAGGCTCTACTGTACACAGAGAGGGGCGGGAGAAGGGGACAAGCCGATACATACTCTTAGAGTTTGATTAATAGGGAATATAATACAAAACTATAGTACTAAAAATAAGATACACTCTACAGACATTCACAACGGCGACTGTCAGAAGATAGGACCCAGCGGCCCAGGCACCCGCTGAATGGAAAAGGGGCACTTTAATGTTCTGTATGGCTAATACAAAAGCCAATACTAGTATTCAATACTTTAATATTCTTTTCTGTATGTTTAACAATAGTGGGTACTGGCCTAATTCGTCCCTGCTCCCGTTGTTAGGTGTTAATGTGTTGTTAAGTGTGAATTTGTACCTGTTTCCCTGAGGTCTGGCTTTTTTTCTGGAAAACCATAACTCTGGTCTTGTCCAAATTGACTGTCGGCGCCCAGGTCTGACAGTGCTGCTCCAGCAGTGCCAGGTTCTGGCGCAGCCTCTGTTCTGTGGGCGACAGCGGGACCAGGTCTTCTGCAAAGAGCAGGAACTAGATTTCCATAATTAATGCAGATCAGTAAATCAAGGGACAAAACAACTATTGCGCCCGGGTCCTCAATGGGCTTTGACGTGCTAATGCATTGGTTTAACAGTCCGTGTGTGGCAAGCCTCTAATGTTTAACCTTTAACTGTTTTTCCCATCTACTGTATTGCTTTGAGATGCCACTTTTAAAGGTGATATGTAAAATAAAGTTTTTTATTATTGTTATAGAGAAACATGATCAGATTTTCCCTGGTTCAGAAAAAAAGATCTAAAGTGCTACACCTAACTTTCTTAATTCGATGTATTTAAAGCAGTGAACTACTGTAGTTGTAACATAACATTCAGAAATACAATCGACAATAGTTTTGTGGTGTTTCTTTAGATGAAACGTTCCTAAAACGTATAACAAAATTAAAGACGATTAAAATCTGTAATCTTTCCACTTGTACGGTATGTCATCGGAAAGTTTCTGCTTTGTGTAAGGATGGTATCAAAAAGTAATCTTAAGTGGTGAGAAAGCTGTGCTCAATGTATTTAAGGGACTTAAAAGTAAAAGGAGATGCTTCATATTGCTTGACTAATTTTAAAAACTAAGTTATAAATGCAGTTATAAATCCCTCGGTGCCGCGCCGGGTGTAAATATCAAAATAAACATTCGGCTGGGGTGCGCGGTGAAGAGCAGGACAGGAGTGAAAGGCGGGGTTTAGGAATGCGTACAGTCTGGGGAGGTATAGATTACTCTTTTCTAAAACGTATTTGAAAAATAAAAACGATTACAATCTAATCCTTCCGTGTTTGATCCCAAAATCCCAAGAAATATAAATCTAAACGGGTAGAAAGCTATGCTGAAAGTTTAAGATACTTAGAAGACAAAGATACTGTATCAATTTATGTTGCATTAGCCTGACTATGATTAAAAAAACACACATAATTAAACACGCGTTTGTGATTTAAATCAGAACACGATTTAAATCAATATAAATGTTTATATTGTAACGCATACTGTCCAGCCTCCATTTCTCTATAAAAATATTACACACACACACAATAGAAGCAGGAACCAGAAGCAGGGACCATTGTCAGAAGGGAAGAAGGTGACTATTCATTGTTATCAAAAATGACTTAGATTCAATCATGTTGTGATATTTTATAATATAAAAGTCAATTGATTGTCCATAATATCGCTATTCTATTTTTCGAAGAAATGTTTAAGAGAAAAGTCTAGCACCAGCTGGATTTGAACATACAACCTGTGAGTTGATAATTGGGCACGTAGACCAGTGGGCTACAAGGGAAGTCGCATGAAGAGAGAGGCGAAACAGCCCTACACAGCCCTGTCGCAGTACACGAATATAATCATATTGTTATTAAATTCTTTAGATACGCGATTCCATATTATATTAGCAGAAAAGCTTAAATCTGCCATTTTTTCACACGCTATTTCACATGCTAGTTTAATACTTCGATGCTTAAAATCGTTAGGGAGAAATGGAATACCGGTGTGTATTTTTCCTTTAAAGTACCGATTCCTGGAATCTGACTGGCTGACACCCTTCTGAAGTGGGTCCATAAAATCTGGTATACGGAAAAGAAAGCGTTGATAAAAAAGCCTGGATTCTCATGTATCTCATACAAGTATCTTTTAATACAGTCTTTGCTGTGCTCTTGAGGATCCTTGTGATATTTTGAGCTCTAGTTGAATGATAAGTGTCGCATTTTAAATCATTTTCGTAGTTAGAAATTATGAAACGCCCTGTTAAAAGCAAGGGAGTTTTTATGCCTGTTGAAGTAAAACAAAATGCCTGACAAAGTATTGCTTGGACAGATTCCAAGTGCTTGTACAAATGTGCTAAAGAAATTATACTTTTGAGTATGCAGCTTGTCCAAAGTAATTCATTATTAATACTATTAGTAATATCTTCGGTAAAGGCTTTGATGCATAAATATTTCTGATAAAGGTAGGTTGTGTACTTTTGTCCAACTGAGCAATCTTGCTTTCATAAAATATACCAACATTTTAATGACTGATGATTAACATGCTGTAATACACAGTTCAAAATTAAAAGCTCAAATGCTGTACATGAGAGGTTAAGCTCCTCCTGGCGGTTTTACAAGGTGACGCCGGATAGTTTCCAGTTTCCGGCATGACGTCAAATGACGAGATTAACTGCGTGATACTGCGTAATACTGCGACACGCGTATGCCGCGAAATACCCCACACATTTTGAATCACTATCACTGTGTAGTACAATCGGCTATCAATGTTACATTTGACTGATTTATATAACCTTCGCAGCTCTTAAAATGTTCATTTGTGACAGGTAACAAGAAAATGTCTAAACGTATGTCAATATACATACACGTAAATAAGATAGATTGTGGTAGATAAGCAAGTGTACAGAAATAAGTTAATTGGTGCTCAAATTCCCCAGATTTAATCATTTTGTCGTTTTGCCAAATACTTTAATCTTAGAAAACACTCAAGTGCATTTGGGGTCTTTTGGTGGCTGAGAGGAGGGGTACTATTGATTGATGTAGAAAATACTTTGAAGTATTAAAATGTACGTGGAAAAATATTTATTAACACAATAGTGTTCAACAGTTTCCCCTTCAAATTCAAAGCACATCATCAAGCTGCACAAGACACATGGTTCCTCTAATATTGTAAATTGAATATGTTGCCCAAAATGTTTTTGAAAGAAATGGACAATATGAAGATCATAGCACTTTGCACTGGTATAAATGTTTATAGAAGTTTTTAGACACTGATAAACAGTGATTTTTTTAGTAACTAATCAGTGCTGGTGGAGTAAGTGGTAGGTTTTAGATTGCTAACCAGAAATTTATTCCTTAAGGTTGTTGATGATGCCGAAGACTTTGTATCGGTAGATGACCTATGCAAAGGAGCAGAAGTGTCCTACAAGAGAGAGGCGGTCTGTCCAGCAGAAGAAGCAGAAAAATCTAAAAAGCCTTCCTTATAAAAAAGACTGCATGTGCGCATTTTACGCAGTTCTTTGTTGACATTTTATAATTTTTCTCTTTACTCTGAATAAAGTTTTTTTTTCAAATTATTTCATTAAGGAATAAAATATTTAACTTATTATATGGGATGAAATAAAATAGATTTTTAATTTCCAATGCAGCCCTTTTTTTTAAAAAAATTGAACTTTAAATAAGCAAATGGTTTGAGAGCATTCATATATTTGATTATGATTTTTGAACATGTGAAATAGAACAATGTATTAATCCCATTATGTGATAATATTTAAGATTAATGAAAATGCTCATAGCAATTCCAAAGCACCTCCAAAATTTGTTATGAATATAAAGGTAATACAGTTTTTTATGCGGGTTAAAAATCATGCAATTATCATCCAGTTCAATTTTGAATCTAAAATATATTTGACAACTTTATGGATAACTTTGTCCAAAAAAATCAATTTATGGAGAATTTCATAAGATGCTTGTTGCTGTGATAATATTCACTTGCCATAATATGTTTTGACAATTTATATTAAAGACCGTTCTAGTAATATTTTGCAAGTGGAATGAAATGCTTATAGATTTTTGTAATATGTCAACATCAACTAATAAACATAAGTTGTTTATTCTTATTTTCTACTTCCTATTTTGTAGAAGGGACCTGAATTTCAAAACAATCTGAGTGAGTAGTCATCCTCATGCGTAATTGTCTTACCAAATATTATATTGTTTTCATTTCATCTTTGGAACAAATGCTATCTTTAGATTTTTTTTTGTATGCCTTTTTATTCCATATGTTAAGTATAACATCAGTAGAACAGGCTATAAAAGCCTGTTTCAAGGTACCCACAGAGCACTGACAAGTGATGGTGCTGGCTAGCCCTGTAGTTTTTCATCTAAATAGAGCACATACACTACAGGGACTGAAGTTGGATTTTATTCTGAAAACTAATTTATGGTAAAGTACTATGTTTATTCCATGCTGAAAAGAGAAGAAAGAAAACAATGTTTTGGCTGTGGATTTTTCTTCAGGTGTAAGAAAGATGACTCCACAGCCAAATGTTGTTTTCTTCTCTTTTCAGCATGGAATAAACCTATTACTTGTTCCTTTGCAGTCTATGCATGCTGTCGCAGCTACCCACCTGAACAGTTTATAATAAGGCACCCAGGATTATATATCTGTTGTCTGGGTGTCCTTCAAAATTATTTATACTTGAGATGACGGAAACAAAAATACTTAATAAATTCTTAATTTACACTGTATTCATAATAGCATTGCACGGAACAAAGTCATTTGTCATAATTTCAGACATGTCAGAAATAAGATTTTATTTAAAATAATCTGGGGAATGAATACATGTCACACTGTTTTCTATGGAGTTTCTATCCTTTTCTGTTGTGTCATAGAAGAACTCTTGTTAATCTGCTGATCCATGCATTTTCACGGATAACCACTGGTAATTTTTCCTCATAATTTACTTCTTCATTGTTATCTGAAAATTATACATTGCACTTCCTAGGACTGGGCTAAAAATGTCTTCATGGAGTTCCAACTTGCAACATCACACCTGAAGATTTGAAAAAAAGATGGGCTGAAGAGTGATAGTTTACATTTACTGGAACCATTTGAAATTGGGGGTGAGTTTCCCGAAAGCATTGTAGCGCTGAGGACATCGTAAACTTGATCTTAAGATGTATTGTTAATGTACAAGTGTTTCCCATCATATCTAAACCATCATATCTAAAATAGCACGTTAAATCCTTCGTGATCTATGTGCTCCCTGACCCACTCGTTAATCACTAAGTGCTTCTTAAACTGGCTACCTCTTGCACCAACCTTAGTGACAGAGATCGCCAGACAGAGCACATCCAAGTCACGTCATGACAATTCTCTGAAAAATTAGAATAATAAGATTGTATATTAAGGATTGTGATATTTTGTTGTACTATGTAAGAGGAAATTGGGGAAAAAACATTTATTTATACAGTTATTTATTAGTTATACTGGGAAAATTTCATATTCATAAGTCAAATGGTCCAATAATACACCTTTTTATACTTTTGAGGTGGAGCTGAAATTTAACTTAAATTCCATAAAGACTAAAAAATACTAAAGCAAGGAAAACATTTGATATATGTAAACATATAACTTGGTTACATAAATATTTACCTCATTGCTGCTGGCAGTTCATTGTTTTTTTGTTCTGTTTGTTTTCTTTCTTTTATCTGTATTTTCTCCTCTACTTGTATTTGTAAATTTGTTATATTGTAACAAATACACCCCTGTGTATAACAGGAAGCTTGGCAGCCCAGGCCGAAAGAGTTCTGCTTTTGCTCGGCTGGCAAGTTCCCTGTTGCATGAAGCAGGAGACCCAGGTTCGATCCCATGCGGTGGTGGGATGAACTGGGGTGGGAGCGACGAGAGCACATGCCCAGAGAACCCCAATCCGTTGGAATACATTTAATTAAAAAAAATAAAAAATGCTAAGTTTTATACTTGACTAGATAATATGATTTTTATGATGAAATGCAGTAATGCATTATTTAAGTTAAATCATTGGGCCTTATATTTATATTTAAAGTTCGAATACCATTTTATGTTCTGTCGTGATTGTTGACAGTAAAGCTTAGACCTGCTTGTTTTTAAATTTGATTATAGGTCCTGTATTTGTTGAGTGACACATGCCAAGCTTAGTAGTTTTTTCAGATGTCATGTTAATAAGACCAATTAAAATGTAGTTCCAATACACCCAATAACTATAAATAACAGTATTTTCTCATGAAACACTGATTCTTAACAATGGCAGCATGCCAAAAAATTATTGCTTTAAATTAAAGACGCCGTGCAGTATGCATACGCTGTCCACAGTCAGTCTTGGTTTTCTTTTACGGCATGTCAATTATTTATTTTATTTTCTCTTAGAAACAAATGGTGTCTCATTTTGTGCCTTTCTATACACTTTTGTTTAATTGGTTAATGATGTCATGTTTACTTCATATTCCTTTTCACAAGTTTATTTCATCCCACTGAAGGACCAAAACCGACACCATATAATGAAAGTATTGTCAATCGATTATTTTTCAATCAACTTGTGATGCTTTTTGTTAAGCGACTTCAGGGGCAGGGTTAACAAAGAAGTACTTTATACTCACTTGTAAAATTGCCGATTAAGAAGGGTTTTGTGAAACGCACGTAAAAGTGGCACATATGTTGTGTATACATCATAAAGTTGCATGTTAATCTCTAAGATTCATCATTTTCAGGGAAACTCACCCCGGAACAGTTAATTAAGAGGCCAGGTCCATTCTCAAGGACCCCAGGCAATCCCAGTCACAAACTGTTTTCTCTCCGGTAAACGGTACCGAAGCATTCGGTCCAAGTCCAACAGACTACGGAACAGCTTCTACCTCCAGGCAATAAGACTGCTAAATAGCCAACCTGCAGCTCCTTTAGCAAATCACCTGTAATGGCTACATGGACACACAGTTTTCACTGTATTCAGCATAACCGCACTACTTGTATATATTGTATACACCATGGACACATAGCAGCTCTACTCATATTGAGTTTATTAAATTTCTATTACATCTATTATTATGTAACCTTATTTTCATAACCTCAATTTTGTGATTTTTGTGAGCCCGCAGAAAAGAGATTTCATTGCCAGCAACTACTGCTGTACACTGTGTTGGTGTGCATTTGATATATAAACTTTGATTTGATTTGGGTGCCACATTGAATCTGGGGTGGCTGTCCTTTCCAGGGAAGGTAAGAGAGGTGGAATGCCACGTTGTCCTGTTAACAGGGGACACAGACAGGCAGGCAATAACTTGGACAGTTCAGTAGGGGGGAGAATTTCCTTTCAACTAAGAAAAACGCTCAGCCATGTGTATGCTCTCTCGAGGCACCAGTTCTGTAGGGGTTTGGGCATTTACTGGGACAATTATTAATTGTGGCAGTAAATCACGAAATTATTCTTTTAATGACCTTAGAATCCAACCATGCGGTATAAAACAACGCACACACACAGGTACTAATACACGACGATACATTTATTAATACATAAAATGTGCATGTAAACATAACAGATCTTATCGTGAGGGTTAGCAGAATACAAAAGATATATATTCATTCAGTTACGAAGAGGACATACATTCAGTATATCATTTATTTAGACCTTTTCAAAAATTAACTTGTTACAACTTCTGCATTAGATACTCAAAACAAGTACATAACTCTTAGGAATTAAATTGATATCAACTGGTTGGGATAACTGAATTCTCAAGCTGTAATGCAGTGAAGTTGAATACTCATCCAATCTCTGGGGATTCAGATCTCCTGCAGGCACAAAGAAACAGTCACAGGCTTGTTGCTGTCCAATCCGCGCTCTCTGGCTCGGTGCCAGGCCATGCTGTGCGGCTTGCGACGGTGCACTGCTGATGCTCTCTGAAGACCGGCTAGTTAGTGTTGGCTTTAACTAGCAAAGTTTGTGCACAGGAGAAAAGTCTGTGGGTCCCAGCAGGTCAGGAAGAGCACCGGTTCTTTCCTGATGAAGCTAGTTCTGAATACTGATTCAGCTGTCCACAATTCTGACCTGTGAGGCTTGCTGCTGATGCTAACCTTGGGTGGATCCCTTGGTTAGGCTGGCAACCTCCACTCTCGACTCTTAGAACAAAGCAAAGTTCTGGCACTCGGACACACTGGCCGTTATGTGGAGTCTCTGGATGGTCAGGAGGCACGCTGCGAGAATGTCCTGCGCTTCCCAACTGTTCTGGCCTGCGGGCCGTCCTGCCCTGGAATTGTCTCGCACCCCTGGAATTCTTCCAGGAGCTCTGTGTTGCCTGATTTCATGGGCATCAGGGACCCACGTGGGTTATTCGGCCCTACCAGTCCCTGATTGGTTGATTAAGGTGAGATATGAGTCACTTACTCTTGACACTTAGGAATGCAGTCCAGATGTCCACCTGGCACTCCCTAGACAGATAGGCGCCAATGGATGACCATTGATCATGATAGCCAGGCTTAGCTAAGTGCATCCCCATTTGGGAGATGTCCCTCATCAAAAGAAACCTTAAATCAGCCTGCATGAATAGCTTCTCTGTGGTTGCACCACAGAGATGAAGAGAGAGAAGGGGCTCTACTGGCAAGGGAGCAGAAAACTGAATTATTGTATTTTAATAAGCCTTGCTGCTACACATCTATAATCTTTTTGTTCCTCTGAATTCATCAGTATGTTTCAGGATTAGTATTAGAAGAAGACATTAAACATTCATTCTCTACACGCTGGTGTTTCTTTTTGAGTTACAATAATCTCTTGTGGTAGATGCAACTATCAAGAATGTGTGTCAAAACTCATGTTAGAGGTAAGCAAATTGCAGTATCCTGTGCTGTTTCGGCATTCTGAATTTAGCTCTTGACAAAATCAATAGATGACTCTTGCAGTGCATTACATACTGTATAGCCTCATCTGTTTTAATACTTCTTTAAATCCACTTATAGAGTATTAATGTGGAATTATGTAACTAAAATGGAATTTTGGAAGCTGAAATAAAAAAATAGCCGAAGTATAATAACTTTCCAAAAACATTATTCACAATATTAGTTTATGAATATGAATGTTGTTTCCATATATTGTGATTATTTCCAATCAACCTTCTACTCCACTTTCCCCTTTTTTATTTTGAAATGATCTGTTCCTACTCTGATTCATCAATTACATATATCCCCTTAAATATGAAAATGTTTTTTTTGCACATTTTAAATGTAATTATATTAATTTGAAATTACATATTACTGTTGGCAACTTACCTTCATGTTAATTATGGTACTTATAAATGTATTTGCCTTTAATAAGTAGTATTTTAATTACATCTATTTTGATTTGTATTACACACAAAGAGGAAAATTATCTAATTTACTCAAATTAACATTTTCATTTAAATGTGACTTTTTTAATAAAAATGTTTACCAAACCGCTTTATACCATACAGCGTTGCGGGAAGCCGAAGCCTACCCGGCAAACAATGAGAGCAAGGCAGGGTACACCCTGGATGGGGCACCAGTCAGTCCCAGAGTAAGTGCAAGCCAATCATACATGGGGACATGGAGGCCAAGGTAAAGGCCAAAGGGGGGGGAATTTGGCCCGCACACCGGGATAACCCTACTCTTGTCAAGAAATGCCCGGGGATCTTTAATGACCACTGAGAGTCGGGACCTTGGTTTAATGTCTCATCCGAAACACAGCACCCACTACAGTACACAGCATCCCTGCCACTATATCGGGCATTGGGACCCACACAGCTTAGCTTAAGTGGGTAGCCAGTTGTAGGGTGATGTGGCTGCTGGCTTGATAAAAATGTAGTACTGCATTTTTTTGTTATTTCATATTTAATACAATGTTTAAAAGACTCTCTTTATATTAAAACAAATGGGTCAAGGGAATATCCATGATATTCGAGAGCATTGGCATTCATTTCCCTGATCCCACTCCAAAATGTTTCCAGCAGGTGGTGGAAAGCCACGTGAGAGGCTTTTTATCATGTAAATTGACCCATTGTTGTGTTTTACTAATTGACAACAGGTCAGTGAGTAAATACTGAAGTCTGTTCAGTTAATGTCTGTATTCTACCCTTTTGGGTCCTGGGTCTTTTTAAGCATCATAATCTAGCTAGCAAGTGTGAGAATCCTGTCATAGAGAGACTAAAGAACAGAGTATAGAGTGTACTCAACAAAACATAATCCATTTTCCTGGTACTTTACCACGCTAATGCATTTTCTTTGCATAAAATAGTACAATAATGATCTTTTAATGCAGGAAGGTGCTTATTGATTTTAATTAAATCACAATGTTTCAGCTGTGGAGACGTCTTCGGGTGTGACACACCTGATGTATGTAGAGAAGGGTTGGGCAACTAGCAAGAGACTAGAGTTAGAAGAAGAAAGGTTGCAAGGTGGGAAATAGGAATATAGTCAGGTACTGAGGTGCCAAGCCATGTAGAGCTTTAAAGGTGAGCACATGGATTTTGATTTAGATACAAAAAACCATATAGGAAGCCGGTGCAAGGCATTAGTGGGTAACTTTCTGCTTTTGTGCAATAGGAGGGTTTACTGAGGACTGTTCTGCCTCTGCATTTTCATTGTGTCTCAGACCCTGAGCCAACGCAGCAAACACCTCGGTTCCTTGTTTTGGATTGAAGCGCTTGGTTAGATGCTTGATTTGTCCCTAGATTTTTGAGACATGTCAACAATCACTTCCAAGAACCATAACAATAATGGGCTTTTTTTATCCATATATTTTTGTTAGCTGATTTATTCAACCATTTGGGACACGGTGTTCTAGCTAGCCTTTGATTTTCTTTCTCAAGCTGTTCTGGACTAGGAGCAAAATATCTTAAGAAAAGCTTATATTTTTTCTAAATACTAGTAAGCCAGATGTGTTAGAATATTGCCTAATTGCTTAATATGTTCTGTAACTTTTCTTACATTAAAAAATGATTGTCACCAATTTTTTACTGATTAAATATCTACTTTGCTACATTCCACTTTTCTTAAAGTATTCCATTAGTGTCTGCTTTTCCTGAAATCTTTGTTTCAGATTCTACCTGTATAGCTTCATTGTGAGGCAAAAACATGGTGGTGCTGCCTAGGTTGCTGGGGCCCTAGGTTGCCCATTGTGTGAGTCTGTGGATGTCTGTGTGAGCCCTGTGATGGACTGGCGCCCCATCCAGAGTGTATCCCAGCTTATTTACCAGGATAGGTTCCGACTCCCCTGCAGAGTACTCAACCCAATTTACTTTGTCACCCAATTCTCATTTTTCAATGAACTAATTACTATTTCCTTTAATACAACCAGGCACTGGCATATTTCATTAGCTCAACTCTGTTGCCCAATTCTCAGTCTTTAGTAAAATAATCACTTCAACTTAACTCTTTGCCTTTACCGAGCAACAGATCTTTACCTTTGTTTTCATTAACAAGCTGGTCTTATAAGCCTTATTATTAGCCCAGAGGAGTGGCTAATTCCATGCAGTCTATCTAAACAGCTCTTTTCCATTATGTGAACTTCCTGTGAGAGCCAATTGAAGGTTGAAGATGTAAACTGATTTTTTGTTTATAGACTAGTTGTTTAGTAATGCATATAATGATATCATCACCTATTGATACATTATTAGCTCAAGTCTGGTCCCGGGTAGATGTATGTGGTCATGGTTTATGGGTTCCAGAGTAAACAACGTTCTTCACGTATTCACAAGCCAAAGACACTGAGACCAACTCAGCACTAATTCTTATTTCTCCACTGTGTGGTTATTTATACATTTACAGTATTTCAAATTAATAAAAAGTTGTGAGGGATCAGATATCAAGACCTTGTGGAAAACAGGTTAAAAGAACAGGGACAGCAGTTTTCCAAAATATTAATTTTTGTCTTAGATCCTGAAGTCTATCACATCAGTATAATAAAGGTTATGATTTTTATAGATAGATAGATAAGACTTTATTGATCCCGAAGGAAGTTGATGTGTTACAGCAGTCCAGCCCAAGACAAGCAAAAAACAGACATCAGAATAGACAAAACATTTTAATACATACAGTAATACAAAATAAATATAAAATAAATACATAGGTGTGTGCAAAATATGCTCATAGTAACTGTTAAAACAATACAATATGTGCAAAATGTGCATAGGTATATACAAATTGAGTGTCCAAAAAAAAGTACAATGGAGCAACATGCTGACCATCGACGAGTAAATGAAGGGCTAACAGTCCTAGCCTAGGGCAGCGTTATACACCCTGGCAGCCGCCGGGAGGAAAGACCTGTGGAAATGTTCCCTTGAACACCGTAACTGGAGCAGTCTGTTGCTAAAAGTGCTCCACTGTCCAATAACAGTCCCATGAAGTGGCAGAGAGGCATTGTTCATGATGGCTGTGAGCTTGATCAGTATTTCTCCTCTATTCTTCTTATTGTTTAATTTATATTCCTCTTCATTTATTCTATTGCTCATGATTTGCTGTGCATTATCCTTCTTATTTCATGGTCAAACTATAAACTTCACAAACTATATATACTTATATACATTATATATACTTATATAATGTAGCACAGTCAAAATGTTCACAATACTTTTACAATATAGTGTCCCCATCACTATACTGGGGCCTTAGGAGCCACAGGGACCACAGGGTGAGCACCCCCTACTGATCACTGACTTTCTGTTATTGGAATTTGACTAAAAATGTTGATTATTTAATTTCTAAAGGATAATGCGTTGCATTGATTTTAGTTGCAGACTTGCAGGACATCCAAAATAGAAGTAGGATTGTGTGCCAGAGCTGCATCATTATACAGTAGAAGTGCAGTTCAAGAACCCCCCTTCTTTGTTTTAACTAATGTTGTAATTTTGAAGAAGTAGAATTTTGTGGTTCAACTGTTATTAATATACAGTAGATAGTACTGTGCTGTAACTAACCACTTTTGGATGTCTGCTGAGGTAAAAACAGTTTAACTTGTTTCATGTGTGAAAGAAAATGACTTTTCAGCAATTTGCTGAAGCACTTGAATCATGTCAAGCAATTGAATCTGCACAATCAGCAATTTTGTTAAATGTTTTCCATTTCAAGAGAAAGGTACTGCATATTTAATTCTGTTTCTGTCAGTTTGATTCTTTATCATTTTAGATTTTAATTAAAACTGTTTTCCTTTGATGACTCTGTTTCATATATAATTGCTTTTTCTCCAATGAGCTCATATCCTGTAAAATAATTATTTATTAAGAAAACACAAAACACTTGACATATTTATAGGAAACATTTATTTTAATATACATTTTGTGGTTCATTAACATAAGTTTTGAACATATGTACATCCAGAATAGTTTATTTGTTTTGTACAACAAAATCAAACTTTATTCCTTGTTTCCAATATAAAAACGTATATGTATATAAAACAGAAAGACAAAATATTAAGGTATAATGGAAAAATAGCCTTCTAGTTCAGAGGTAGTTACACTGTATAGCTGTCAGCTGTATAGCTTCCTACTTTAAAAGCAAAATTGAACAAAAGTTATAAAAATCAGAAGTCAGTTGCATCTGTATGCTTTTCAATAAATACAATATTTTTGATTAAGAGGAATATCTTTAAATGACTGTAATTATATCAAGAGGGGCGTATGTAAAAATAAATGAATTCTGGTAAAATTTAAAGATCTGTGCGTCAAGTCTTTAGAGGGTTTTCATTGTCCTTTAGGCCAATATAGGAGAAAAGGGGAAGTACTTGTGCACAGAAACAGAAGAAAGATTATGTTCCTTTCAAACAAAATATCAAAAAGCTAATATTCATCCTAAAATTCTGAATAAACAATCAATGTAACAAATTTGTTTTCAGTTGTAATTTAAACAATAATGTTAGCCACCTTGGATTTATACTTTCCAATCTTGAAAGTACAGATGCCCCAGGTTGTAATGCTACTGTAGTTTTGTCCAACAGCATGGTAATTACTGTATTTTCATAGAAAACAATGTGTACTACAGCTGTGAATGTTGCACATCTTCCAACTCAGTAGATTTGATTACCTAACTATGCTGCTGAAAATGATGGGGAAAGTTGCTTTGCTTTTATAAATTAATTACAAGTAGATGTTACTTGAGTAAGGAATTAATTTTGAAGATGTCAGGTGAAAATCTAAGTTGTGTTTTAAAACTGCTACTAGGAGGCATTTCTTTACTCAAAGGGTTGTGGACCATGGAAGAAGCTACCAATGAATGGATAAGGTCCTTGGATCAATAAACTACTAAAATGGGCCAACTGGCCTCCTCTCTTTTGTAACCCTAGGTTTTTTTAGTGTGCCACAATTTAAAGTAATACATTACCATTTTAAACTGTTTCTCTCAACTTTTGTTCTTTTTATAAAGCACTTACATGTGTACATTGTAACAGATACTGTACATTTTAAAAAGTAAGTTTCCTCAACAGTGGTCACTAATGTTAATAAATTACCCTATACATAAGAAACAGCTTTTCTTAGATCTCTAAGTACCGGGAGCACTGTAACAACTGTATACATGCACTAACAGATCAAAAGAAGTAAAGGATATAGTAAGTTCTTTAGAAATAGAGAATATAACAAGCTTTTAATGCGATTTTGTTAAAAGTGTATTTTCCTATTTTATATGTACCATAGAAAATTATTTATATATTCTCTGGATATCATTATTAATGATGTATAGTTGATCACCCTAACAAAAGAAACCTAGCTTAATCTAAAGCAAGGTTGAATGTTGTGGAGGTGATTACTTGCAATTTTGTAAACATCAAACAAACAAAATTACAAGCTTTAGATTTATACAGTTGAAGATAAAGGTTTGCAGTGGGGTGCATTTTACCATATGCTAAGACTGTTCTTTCAGGGTAGTTATATTCCATTTCAGAATTAATCACCATTCCAAGTGGCTTTTCTGGTAAAGATACTCACTTGGTTAGAAGCTCTCTCTATGAAGCTCTAATCTCTATGACTACAGATTTGAGCTAGCTGCTGACATTGACCAGAACTGTCCAGTCAGTGATACACAACAGGCTGAACAGGTAGAGAGCAGGTGGCCAGGGTTACCTTGGCTCTAAGCACAACAGCGACATTTGAAGGCAGGTATGCAGTAATGTCAGTGAGGGACATGGCTCTCCTCCAGAAGGCGCTGAAGCTCTGGTACAGGGCTGTATTGCCTGTGACACGTTAATATACAAATGGCTCAAAGGTGGATGCACCTTCATCATTCTCTTTTGTGTGGTCACAGAGTTTGTAGCTGTGTATACTGAAATGTGAAAAAGCATTATCGACAGTTCCATATCAAGTGTGTATGACTAAACATACAGTAATTTGTGAATGTAAATAAAAAAACTGACTTTCAAAGGTCAGGTCTTTCAGGTCTTAAATGACTTTCAAAGCTCAAAGGTCAGGCTTTGCATAAGAGAATCACAAGTTGAACTCAGTAAATCTTCTATGTTCATGACTGCAAATTGAACCCTATGATAGTACTTCTATTTGAACTTTAACAAGTATAATAATTAAAACAAAACCTGCATAATATGACAGTAATAGCATTTTGCTACTAATAAAATATTTTTTTATTAAAACAATTTGTTGGGTGCTGTGCATGTTCAAGAACTACTTTTGAAACAACAGTTAGCTACAGACATAGCACTATGCCAATTTTAAAACTGCTCATGAAGGTAGGAGTTAAAATTAATCAATATACAGTTACTTAAGCATAATGGTCCCTTCTTGAGTGATGATTGTTTAAGCAATTGATTTGCTACCTACTGTCCTTTGGAAAGTGTTGCATGGCTTCTAATGATACTAAATTCAGTATATTTTAAAAAAATACTAAATTATTAATGAAATGGAAATGGTGAGGAAGAGTAAATTCCATTACAGGAACTACTGCTGCTTTTCAGGAGGTTGTTCTTCATCCATTAGAGAGGGCCCTGTGCCAGAGAAAGTTGTACAGTCTTTCCTGGGGGTTGTTTGCTGTTGGCAGAGGATTAGAGGAACTGAGGAGGATGGAGGGTAATGGATTGGCTCTCGTGTAGGCAGGATACTGCCCTCAAAGAACATATCCACATCAGAGAAGGAGACAAGAGCCTGTGTGGAGTCATAGGAGCTCTTTTCAGTTTCCTCAGAAACAAATGAATTCAAGGTTTCCTCCTGTGGGGACTTGGACTTCCTGCAGAGAAGATGGAAGTCCTCCTTGAAGTGGGGGTTGAACAAGAGATAGAGAAGAGGGTTCAGGCTAGCTGGGAGGGGAAAAAGAATGAGCAAGACAGACTTTATCACCTCCTCACTAATGGGGAAAAGACTGAGAAGGGAAGAAAAGGTGAGAACGGCCACAGGACAGTAGAGCAAGCAATTGGTAAAGATAAGCCAGGCCACATGCTTAATCATTGCACAGTCCCAGACGCTGTTAAACTCTCCTGTCATCAGATCCCAATAAAGCTTGATGTAGGTGCCAGTGATCACCAAGAAGCATAGGGTGTTCATCATGATGAGGGCCACCATGAAGCCTAGAGTGGAAGAATGCCCTACTGGGAGCGGGTAGGGGAGGCAAAGAGGTGAAGATCCATATTCTCCCACTTTGAAGATGGGCAGTGCTGCTGCTGCCAGGGACAGCCCCACACAGCACAGTGCAGCTGCTTTGACACTGCTGAAGGAGGGGGACTTGCCATAGGCCCTAACACAGGACACAGAAATGCTGCACTGCACTGCTGCTAATGTCAAGAAGAGGATGGATGCTTCAGAGGCAAAGATGGAGAAGAAGCCACCGACCTGGCAGCCCAGGCCTGTCTCCCATTGAGCTCCATGCTGGGAGAACTCCCCAAAGGTCAGTGTGTCCACCAGCGCCAGAGTACCTGTGCATAGCCCAGTCAGCAGGTTGGCTCCACCAATAAAACCAATGACAAACTTGACAGGGGAAAGGTAACTGGGTGAGACAAGGACTGTGACAATTAACAGGGTGTTACAAATAAGAGAGACCAGAGCAATAGCCCACACACCCAACCGAATTACCCAGCTGTCAAACAGGTATTCACATGGCTTGAATGGGCCTAAAAAAAGGTTAAAAAAAGATCATCAGGAAAGTTGTCAATTCAAAAAGACATTTTATTTTGCATGAGGTTCAGTGCTTGTCTATGTTTTAATTCATTTGTTCATTCATTTATTAAATTTTAATTACCTGGAGCGGGAGTACATTGAACGCTGGGTTGTAGTCTGTCTTCATCAACTTCCAACTGGAATTCTTCCACCTCTACGTCATCTGAAACAAAATGCTAGAATTAGATCAAACACAGGCAAGGACATCAATTATGTCTGTAGCCAGCAATGGTAAATGCTGACCTTATTAAAATATTAACATGCCTAGCAATTAAATTGAGTTTGAATTGGTGGGAGACATCAGTACTGGTCATTTTGACTTTGGTAGAAAAATTTAAGATGGAGAGGTGTGCCAGTACTGTTCTATACAACCCTTTATAATGATATTAACATGCCATTTTTCCATAGAGATGCAGAATTAGAAAGGAAATATAGATACCTCTAGCATGAAGTGGAGAGCAGTTTAGAATTAAGATGTGTACACAGCCATTGTAGAGGCTGTTGGATGTCTGTGCATATATATGCTCTGAAGCTCATAGTGCTCTTTTTAGCCTTTCATTTCTTACTTCACATGCAATGAAACTGATATGCACTCATGAGAATGTACAACACTGATGAATATGATTGTAAATAAGGTAATCCTTTTTATTATGTATTTGTTTTACCTCTGGTTGATCCAAAGTCTTGTCATAATTTGTTGTATGTGTGTGTGAGTGTTGTATCAGTGTCTTTCTCCCTGTAATGCTGTGTTGTTATCTGTGTCTTAAAATGAAATACTGTAGATATGACTCACTAGCTGCTTGGCTTTATAATGGGCAATATTTTGAGTCACCTCTTTCTGAGTTTTGTGCTGTTGCTAGCTCCAGAAATTGTTGCAATACATTTACTGTTGTATGTAATACATGTTTTGATGAATAACTAGCTGTATTTTATTTTTTTAACTACAGTATAACAAAGTTCTTTAGCCAATTTTACTTATTGTACAGGTATGTTTCATCATGTACCTGTCATAACTTATTGCCATATCATGGTTCAAGCTTCCTGTCTGTATTCTAAATTGTTATCAAATGAGTTACATAAAGATTACAAGGCAATTCTTAAATATAATCTGTGGAAAGATTGGCAATGGGAGTGTTAATGTATCAGTGAGAGTGTGAGAGATACTGTACTACAAACACCATGCTGAAAACAGTTCTCTCCAGAGACTTCTTTTTTTGCTTTTAGTTTTAAATTACACATCCATCCACCCATTTTTTTTTAGAAAATCATCCAATTCAGGGTTGGAGGAGGGCAGAGCCTAACCCAGCAAGCAACGAGAGCAAGGTGAGGAAATGCACCATAGGATGCCAGTCCATTAAAAGGCACGCAAAAACAGTCATAGACATACACTCACACTAGGGTCAAATATTGCAGAATCCACTAAATCTAACAGTATGTCTTTGGACTGTAGAAGGAACCGGGTCATCCAGAGATGTAAACATGGGGAGAACATACAAAACTATACAAAACACAAAAATAGGTAGCACCCCAGTTCAGAATTGAATCCAGGGCCCCTGTTATTGCTATTGCTTATTGTTATTACTGTTATTCTACTAAGCAAGAACTAAATGGAGCTCTAAATCAAAACATTTGATTTATTAGGACCAGTCAGCTAATATATAAACTGAGATTATATAAACATTATATCATGTAATGTGTTCATATATAGCTGAATGTCAGTTATAATTTAATGTTGAATTTTAATTTTAAAAATGTGTTTGCTAAAATACTACAGATGAGGGCACATAACTACATATGCAATACCCTTATCAATTGTTTGAATTTGATTATGTGGTGTAACTTTCATAGCTCATTGATAAATAATACAGTTATATACAAAGACACTTTAGCGTATGTGTAAAAGATTATAAAGGTATTTTTAATGGGCTATTTATATGTATGCAATACTATAAAGGTAAGTGTTATGCAATTTCTAATTTCTAATTGATGTCTGCGGATCTTGAATGTTCAGGGTAGTTAGGCCTCTACTGTTTGTTGAATCATTACCTTGACTTACCAAAGACCAAGCTATTGGAACCTGGAAAGCTGTTGTGACACTATGGGAATACAACTACAGGAAAGAGAAGAAGGGGTAGCGTTCAAAAGAACTGTCATAAATAATAACTTCTGAAAAGTCTTGGATAAGGATAATTTCTTTAATGCACTCTTATATTTAACATATCCCTGATTCCCTGAATCACCAGTGTGAAGTCACATCACAAAAATAACAAATAGACTGAAGTGACACCCAGATGTGTATGAAAACATTTAAGAGTTATATCCCATGTTTCTTATATGTATTCTTAATTTAAGCTTGCTTCTTTTCATATAATATTTATCTTATATAAATATCAGAACAAAGTCTTAATGCATTAATATAGCTGTAATATTGATGACAGTTCAAGTAGGTAGCTACGCCAGCATTTGTAGACTGCAAAGGAACAAGTAAGGGTTTATCCCATGCTAGAAAGAAATTAATCACAATGTTTTGGCTGTGGAACCTGAAGAAACATAAGATGGACACTTATATTCTTAAATTGTGGCAGTATTATTTCAATAGCAAGAAGCTACAATACTTTGGAACTTTGTCATGTGATCCAGAGTTGTACTTAATATGCGACTAATTTGCTTAGTACAGTGGTTCTTGAACTTTTTGGACCAAGTACCACCCCTGACCAAACCGAAGCATCCAAGTACCAATACAAGTCATCTTCTCAAAGGAACCACAGAAAATCTCAATGACCAGCATGAGCATGTGCGCACACACATATAATAAAAATAACACTGAGCACTTAGATCCGTGGTTTTCAAACTATGGTACTCGGAGCGCCCCCAGGTGGTAAGCCAGATGACCCTGGAAATTTGTTGTGGGAAACTGAAAAATTGGGCTGGGTTTTCATATTTTCTATTTGAATAAATTAGTTTGTGTCAAATACGCAGCCTACATACTACGATACAGCACGTACTAATACATGAGTGGACACAGCTACTATGTAATTCTACACGCTTGTATAGGAATGCGTACTACGAACGTGACCAATTGTATTTAAAAAAAGTTATCTCCAGCAAATAGGGAGGCAGGAGAATGTCCGTGATTTTGGAACAATGCCAATTTTGTAAGCACAGGAAAGCGTGATAGATATCAGAAAAAATATTTAAGGACTGATCTAGGTTAATTTGTGAAAAATACACCGAGCATCTCTGTGTTTCGCTCCCATGCGTATGAAATAAAAAAATTCTTTTAACTTCTGACACAGACTCCTGAAACGGAAATGGGGAAAAATGCAAGCTTGTGGATTGCTAAAACAGGTAAGCCCCACACCATTGGCAAAAGAGCTGACATATTATGTGTGGAAAAAAAGCTGCTGAACAGCTCGACCTGCTGCCTTCTTCGAAAGACACAGTCACTCATTATTGATATGGCAGATGATGTCAAAAGTAAGCTGAGGTGAGCAGATGTTTTTCACTGCAATTTGATGAGTCTGTAGATGCCTTTGATTTAGCCAATATGCTCATTAATGTTAGATACGAATTTGAGGGTATGTCCCATGAGGACTTTCTGTTCTGTTCCTGACATTCAACAAAAACTACAGGAGAGTACATATTTCATCTTCTGAATGAATTAATTGAAGAGAATGACATCGACTGGATGAAATGTGGCGGAATTTGTACAGACGGTGCTAGAGCGACTACAGGTAGACACACCGGTGTAATTACATGAATTAGAGTTTCCTCCAGATATGAAGTACTGTAGACGCACTGCAGCATCCATCACGAGGCCTTTGCCATCAAGAAAATGCCTGAGGATTTAAAATCTGTTATACTCTGTTGTGAATTGTATCAAGGCTCGACCAATGAATTCACATCTACTTTTCTTGAGTAAACAGGCTCACCCCTCTCACTGAAATGGTGCTTTTTTATTTATTTTTAATTGTTGTTGTTCCTGTTGTCATTCTTTAAAGCGCTTTGAGAACCCACCTTTAAAGGCGCTATTTCAAAGAAAGTTTTTTTTATTATTATTATATTTATTATAAGTGTATGTGCGCGAGCGATCATGTTGGTCATTGAGATTTTCTGTGGTTCCTTTGAGAAGATGACTTGTAGGTGATACTTGGATGCTTTGGTTCGATCAGGGGTGGTACTTGGTCCAAAAGTTTGAGAAACAGTGATTTAGATAATTTGGATTGTACCGCCTTGTACCCGTTTTCCGACACTTGCTAACACTAGCAGTGCTGCCTGTGTCAGGTTCAGCAGAAGAGCTAGTGTCTGTGTCTAGTAGAGTTACCATACATCTGGATTTTCCAGGCCATGTCCTCTATTTTGATCCTTATATCTCCGTCCGGGGGTAATTTTCAAATATCTAGAAATGTCTAGGACTTTGACCCCATTATTTTTACCATGAAGAATAATTAACAAAAGTGATAAAGATAGTTAGAAAGAGAGAGAAACTGCTTTCTTTTGATAGTCTGCTACATTGTCTCTCACACCTTGGTGTCATAATTGTGAGATGATTTTATAATCAGGAGGGAGGGCCACAGCAAAACAGCAGAAAGTGCCATCAACATTTGCCAATGTATTCTCTCATGCCATGTTCAGAGGGTCATATTTTAAAAAATGGTACAGTAAAAGTTCCTGAAGTTCAGGATTTTGAGAGACTGTAATATTGTCTCTCACACCTCAGTGAAAGAATTGTGAGATTTTATAATCAGAAGGGAGGGCCACAGCAATACAGCAGAAAGTGCCATTACCCTTTGCTCATCCCTGGTTAATCATATATTCTCATATGCCATGTTCTAAATGTCCCATTTAATACTGCTATATTAAAATGTCTTGTAAAATGCAAGATTTTGAGACTTTTAATGATCATCAAAGTGCCAATGAATTGACGTTTTGCCTTTGTCTTATTTAATTGTTTTCTAACATGCCAGTTTGTGTTATTGTGAATTTGGAAAATTGGTTTTCGATTTTCTGAAATGTGTTTCATACAAAAATGCAATTTGGACAGTCACTATTTACTAACATATTTCCCTTTAATGAGGATATGTACAGTAATCCATCCAGATTAGTACATTTAAAAAATACTGTAGAGAGCCATCTACAGGCAAAGGGTGACATAACATCACAGCAGCAGCATTTAAAGAGCTGGAGAATAAGAAGCCAACTTCAGCCTTGTCACTAATTCTGACGTAAGCACTCAGACTCCATATATACCAAATGTCACCACTCTCTTCTTCCTCGCTCATTTTGCGCATCGCACAAGTATGGTTCTGCCCTGCTCTACTAACTTTCATATTCGATTATCCGTGGATCTGCAAATCTCCTGCTCCGACGAAGAACTTTTCGGCAGCACAGAGAATTCCCCTACGCTCCTTGACCAGCTCGTTCCTCCTGCTTCTCTTACCACCATCCTCTGGTCGGCTTCATCCTCTGCTTTTTCCAATCAGCAATTTCCAGTTCCTCCACAACATCCTTCGACTTCTATCCCTAAAGCCACTGAGCTTCAGGCCCCAGGTCTATTTAATGCCTCCTTCCACAATCTGCTTTCTACTCTTTTTTCGTCCTTATCTTCCCCTGTCCCCAGCGTCCAACCTAGCATCAGTCATCTCATGCATTCAGCCCTGGATGCAAATCTCTCTGCCCACTCTACCGCTGGTGCCTCTGCCCCAGGTATGCTTGGCTTCCTACCTCAGGCCCAGCCTGCGGGCACCCTACTAAATCTTTTGTCTCTCCTATCCCCTGGTGTCCAACATAGCTCCGGGGCGGCTCCAACTGTTCAACCCCTACCTTCTACTTCATCCATCCTATCATTCACTACCTGCTGGTCAGGCTCCCGCTCCCATCTCTCCTGCCTCATCCCCCCTTAACAGGGACTTTTCTCTCCGAACAGCTGTTCCTCTTCCAGCTTCTCCTAATACACTTGTGTTTAGTCCTACTCCAGGTCCTTTCTCACTCTGGCAGCAAATTTTACAAGGTGGAGATGTCAATCTAGCTCAACTTCTCTCGTCCTCCACTTACAACTCCTACACTAGAACAGTCGACTGCAGTACGCTCTTTGTGCACCAGGCTTGTGCACACTTCCTTCTTCCTCTGCAGGAACCTGCAATCTGCTACTGCTGAACCTAAATTCATTGATTCCTTGCTGCCATTAGAAGTTAAAAAAGGTTTCATAATTGGCCCATTTGATTCTCCTCCATTTCCTATATACTGTATCAACCCTATTGGTATAGGGGTCCGTAAATTACTCCAGTAAAAAACACCTCATAATTGACCTGTCAGCTCCATGTGCCAAGCATCAATAGTCTTATTCCCAGCTCCAACTTCTCCCCGCATTATGCCACAGTTGACCATGCCATTTCACTCATCAAAATGGCAGGTCCGGGTGCCTGGCTTGCTAAGGCTGACATCTCCAGGGCCTTAAAGGTGATGCCTCTTGACCCTGACTTCTGGCATCTCTTTGGAATTTGTTGGCAAAATAAGTTCTTTTTTGCAGTTCGCCTAAGTTTCTGCTGCAAGAGTAACCCAAAATATTTTGACACCTTAGCTGAAGCCCTCTGCTAGATCCTCTTAAATGACTACAATCTCCCCTTATCCATCTTCTTGATGATTTCCTCACCATAGATTTTCCTCATGCCCCCCAGCATTTTTACTGATGCAGCCCCCTCTATTGGCTTTGGAGGCTACTACCAAGGCCAGTGGTTCGCGGCCCCTTGGCCTCCTGAATTCTCCATTGCTCCTGCCGAGCGCTCATCGGCCTTATTTGAAATATTCCAAGTTGTCGTTGCTGCTTCTCTTTGGGACCACAATTGTAAACAAAAATCTGTTCTTATTTATTTGGATAACATTTCACTAGTTCATATAATCAACAAAGGAAGGTCACCGTCCCAATCTATAATAAAATTCCTGCGCTGCCTTAAATGGATTTCACTCACAAATTAATTCATTCTCGTTGCAGCTCATATTCCAGGCCACGTAAACGAGATAGGCGATTCTCTCTCTTGCTTTCAATATTAGATGTTCAGGATCTCGGCACCAGATGCAAGCTTGAAACCTTGCACAATACATCCTTATTCAGAACTCACATTCCTCTTAATCATCCTTTCCATCGCTATCTCTAGCTGGCCCAGCAAACTATCCTGTCAGGGATTGCTCCTCGCACTCTCTGTTCTTACTGGACTGCCTGGAAAAATATAAAGTCCCCATCTTTAGATATTCTCACCATATCATCTTTTATCTGCTATTGTAAAAACTCACTCAAAGTGCGGGTTTCCACTACTAAGGCATCTAGTTCTTCCACAAACTAATTTTTCATCCTCAAATCACTCTCCTTCTAAAAGGCATCAAGTGATCTGAGAAACCCCTTCTGAATCAACGCACACCACTCACCTCGGACATCTTGGAATCCTGCATTCATGTTCTCAGATCTGGATACCACTCACCCTGGGTTGACTGCACACTTGAATATCTATTCCTGCTGGCATTCTTTGGCTTCCTGATATGCTCTGTATTTACCGCTACTTCAGCATCCTTCAATCCTTCTTCCCAACCTTGCTTATCTGACATAAATATCTTATCTCCCGATAATTTAACCTTCTATCTCAAGAAAAGCAATACCAATCAGTTCAGGTCCGGCACCCATACAGATGCAGCCATTCAAAATGGGTGGGGTATTTTGCGCCATTCCCTGGTGAGCGTGTCACGGTGTCACACGGTGTCACACGTTATCACGCAGTATCACGTGGTTAATCGCGCGTCATTTGACGTCATGGCGAAAACTATCCGGTGTCACCTTGTAAAACCGCCAGGGGGAGCTTAACCTCTCATGTACAGCATTTGAGCTTTTAATTTTGAACTATGTATTACAGCATGTTAATCATCAGTCATTAAAATGTTGGTATATTTTCTGAAAGCAAGATTGCTCAGTTGGATAAAAGTGCACAACCTACCTTTATCAGAAATATTTATGCATCAAAGCTTTTACCGAAGATATTACTAATAGTATTAATAATGGATGACTTTGGACAAGCTGTATACTCAAAGTATAATTTCTTTAGCACATTTGTACAAGCACTTGGAATCTGTCCAAGCCATACTTTGTCAGGCATTTTGTTTTACTTCAACGGGCATAAAAACTTCCTTGCTTTTAACAGAGTGTTTCATAATTTCTAACTACGAAAATGATTTAAAATGCGACACTTATCATTCAACTAGAGCTCAAAATATCACAAAGATCCTCAAGAGCACAGCAAAGAGTGTATTAAAAGACACTTGTATTTATCAACGCTTTCTTTTCCGTATACCAGATTTTATGGAACCACTTCAGAAGGGTGTCAGCCAGTCAGATTCCAGGAATCGGTACTTTAAAGGAAAAATTCACACCGGTATTCCATTTCTCCCTAACGATTTTAAGCATTGAAGTATTTAACTAGCATGTGAAACAGCGTGTGAAAAAGTGGTAGTTTTAAGCTTTTCTGCTAATATAATATGGAATCGCGTATCTAAAGAATTTAATAACGATATGATTATATTCGTGTACTGCGACAGGGCTGTGTAGGGCTGTTTCGCCTCTCTCTTCATGCGACTTCCCTTGTAGCCCACTGGTCTACGTGCCCGATTATCAACTCACGGGTTGTGTGTTCAAATCCAGCTGGTGCTGGACTTTTCTTTTAGAAACATTTCTTCGAAAAAATAGAATAGCGATATTATGGACAATCAATTGACTTTTATATTTCAAAATATCACAACATGATCGATTCTAAGTCATTTTTGATAACAATGAATAGTCACCTTCTTCCCTTCTGACAACGGTCCCTGCTTCTGCTTCCTGCTTCTATTGTGTGTGTGTGTAATAGAGTATATTTTTATAGAGAAATGGAGGCTGGACAGTATGCATTACAATATAAACATTTATATTGATTTAAATCGTGTTCTGATTTAAATCGCAAACGCGTGTTTAATTATATGTGTTTTTTAATCATAATCAGGCTAATGCATTTCTACATTTCTGTATGAACCAGCTTAGAGGGCTAAAGACAGCTTGTGTTTAAATTGAGTGTAAGGTAATTTATGCTTCTAAAGTCATGGTCAGCATTTATTATTGTACTGTGCTGTAAACTTGTTCTGTGCCTAGTTACATTATTTGATAGCTTTATCAAATCTGTACATTGTCTGTCGATAATGTTTCTGTAGTGCTTTTTCCAGCCCTCGTCATGTGACCGCGCTGGTGGCGCTGTGTGTTAGGTTCCTGACTCCCATGTCACATGGTCTGTGATTGAATCCCATGGAACTATGACTTTATTTATTAACAAACATTTCTTTGAAAAAATGAAACGTTTCCCTTTTAAATAAAACCTCACTCGCACCAAACAAATTTATATTTCTAAATATCACAACATGATCGAATTTAAGTCTTTTTAATAACAATGAATAGTCACCTATGCGTTACAAAATAAACATTTATATTGATTTGAATCGTGTTTTGATTTAAATCGTAAACGTGTGTTTAAATATATGTGTTAAAAGGCGATATACTGTATAAAAGTGCTGATTCTTATGGAGTGTGTTCCGCCGGGGATTCAAAAAAATTACAGTATAACTTTGTTCATGCACAAACAGTGGCATGTTACATTATAATTTGGGTGTCTCCTCTTGCCAGAAAGCTCTAAATTGCATTTTGAGTGCGGTTTTTGACTTTTTCTAAATTGCAACCCATAAATAAAGCTGATAAAGCTTAGACTAACTGTATTACAACAGCACATTGGACAATGCAACGTAAATTGCAAAAATGCACTTGGAATCTGTCCAAGCCCTCCTACAAAAATTATTTAAACTGTGACACTGATCATTCATCTCTAAATAAACTTTATTTTATATAGCGTTTTAAGTGAATAGGTAATTAGATTGCTCATAAACCCTAATCGCTTTTTCTACATAAACACAGTGTGATTGCTCTCGAAAATGCTTTTTCTTTATATTTAGGCTCAGATTTCAACTATAGATCGTATTATTATAAACTTTCCTGGAAAAATGTATTTTATGTAAACCATGTTTGCTATTAATTCATTTAGGGCTAAAATACGTTCAATGTCTTCCAATCGAGTCGAGTTGACATTGGAAGCTTGCCACTCCCGGACTGTTAAACCAATGCATTAGCATGTTAAAGCGATTTCATTGAGTAGCCCAGCTACCAGTTAACACTGTACTTCCTACTTTGAAAATACCTGTGAAACCGGTTTAATTCGTCACAGCCAGCACTCCGGCAGATAGGGGGTTGTACTCCTAAAGTAGAAGCAGGAGAGATTTTCCAGGAAAGACACCCCCCCCCCCCCCCCCCTCAAAAACCCAGTAAGCAGTAATGCTTTATGTTGAAAATTGAGGTGGATTTTGTTTATGATAAAGAGGATAAACTGGGACGGGAGGAGGGTTTGTGTTTGCATAAGGGGCGGGATTATGATAATTGGAGAAATGGTCTGATATATTTGATTTTGTATTGTGGTCGTTATCTATGTTTTTGGTTGGTATTATGTTTATATGGTTGTTTTTGTTGGTTGGTTGTTATTATGGTTATTAATAATACAATCTATAGTTGAAATCTGAGCCTAAATAAAAAGAAAAAGCAAGTTATTAGGTTTATGAGCAATCTAATTTATTTGTTTAAAACGCTATATAAAATAAAGTTTATTATTTATTTGCTGGACAGAGCGGTGAACATTATTATGCATAAGACAAAGATAATGATCCTGATCAGTTTAGAAATCTGTGTACGCTGTAAGGTTTTTACTTCTTAAACTTTTAAAATACACGTTTCGAATCGAAAGAAATCCTCTTCCTGGTACAGTCGCATGAAGAGAGAGGCGAAACAGCCCTACACAGCCCTGTCGCAGTACACGAATATAATCATATTGTTATTAAATTCTTTAGATACGCGATTCCATATTATATTCCCTATTAATCAAATTCTAAAAGTATGCTTGTTGACTCCGGTATCTCTTTAGTTAAAGACTTCGATGCTTAAAATGTTTAGGGAGAAATGGAATACTGGTGTGTATTTTTTACTTTAAAGTACCAAGACCAGCCATATACAGTACTGTATGTTTATGTTCCAAAATTAATATCGTTTATGGCCTTCACACACGTTACAGTATGCTCCTATGCTTTTTATACTCAGCTACTAAGATTTCCCTTCAGTGGTAAAATTCAATACTACAATGGGCACAGTAAAGATGTTTACTGTACTTTAAATCTTTCTACGACAGACCAACGAGTGCCCCTGTCGGTCAACCAATCTCGTACCGCGGTACCCCGCGTCATCTTGCGTCATGATGTGCGACGCCGCAGCCAATTACCTCTGGTACGTGTCTGTACCGCTCACTTTGAATGGCTGCATCTGTATATATTATTACAAAATCCATTCTTACTCATATGGGGCTCATATCAGCCCATATGAGCCTCTATCCAAACACATGCAACTTCCTCATCTTCTTTGTAAATGAGAAAGGGCTTATTCTGACCCGTGGCTGGTTTCTCTCTCACCTTCACAATGTTCTCCTAACTGCTGGATTTCCTCCTGAACAAGTCTCTGGCCATTCTTTCAGAAAAGGTGCCGCTTCCTCTGCAGCTCGACAATGCATCCCAGATTATCTTATCAAACAACTCGGCTGTTGGTCCTCAAAGGCCTATCATGCATATATTAAAACCAACCCTGATATCCTCAAACAAGCATTTACTCTCCTCTGATGAATTTAGGTCAATGACCATTGTTTTTCTGCACTGGTGATTGAGGGTTCCACTTGGTGCTTTGGGGGATCCTATCCTTCCCGTCCAATGGCCGGGAGGTTGGCTTAACCTGCTTGGCTGAGGGCCATGTTTTTGCAACTCAATAAACATTTCTACCTTCTTTCAATCTTCGGCTGCTGTCATTCCTCGTGAACCATGTTCTGCCAGAAAATGTCCACTTCCACCATCTAGCTCCACTATTCCAGCTAGATGGGTACTCTGTAGCAGGAAAATTCTATGCAGTCCAGGTTTCCACAGAATTACATAATTGTAATAGGCTTGAATGAGCCCTATCACCCAAGCAATCTATATCAGTGCACACTGTAACCTAAGATACTGTAAGTGTTTATTGCCAGCCTTTGTTCTGAATATAGAAAAACTGGGAATATTTAACAAAACAAAACACAAATTTACTTACAGTTACTATCAATGTGCCTTGGGAACATAGCCACGGTCCTTTTATGTATATCATCATCCTCACTTCCCATTTGATCAGCTTCCCAGTGACCAGAAGGTTTGTTGTTCTTGTTGCAGGCTCCATACACACAACATTGATAAGCATATGGCATTTCTATCATTCTGCAGAGATAAAAACAATAACAAAAATTAAAAAAAACCATCAGGGAACAAAGGCAGACAATGATTTGGCTTTCTGGAAGTAAGAGACAACAGAAGTACAAAGACACAAACATAGCAAATGCATTGTAGTGGAAAGTGGTATTATTACCAATCCAAATTATGCATTACAGTTTGCACTACAGCACCCAGGAGATGACAAAGTCAAAAAGGAGTCAAAAGTCAAAATGGAAAACTGGACTTGGAGGAAAACAGGATGGGGGGGGGGAAGAGGCATAAGAGACCACATTGTTTAGGATGACAGGGACTAAGAAAATGCATAAGAACCACTGAAGGACTACACGGACTTTCAGCCCTTCCTCTGGTGAGGTGAAAGGAGATACACCAGGTCACTGGTTGCAGCTGGATGTGGTAGAATAATGCTGCTGTGGGACATTGGTTTTGGTAACTTGGTCAGTGGGGCTCTTATATGTACTCTGAGTACATTTCTGTTGTGAATAAGTTGTGTTATGTGTTCTGTGTTAGCTAGTCAGTTTTAGAAATTGTTGTGTCATGGGACCTATGTGATAGGTAGCCTGATGTAATGTAATAAAAAGGGAAAATATGTATTGTCCTGGTTCTGGGGGATAGAAAGAACCTATTGCTAAGGGAAAAAAGCCCTAGTACCTTTAAAATTGCTATAGCACTTCAGTTGTGTAGGGCTATTTCTTGATCACTTATATAAGATATTATATTCTAACTTATTATTATACTGTTTATCTCTAGTATCTACCTTGCTATTGAGGGCTTGTTGAAAGAATAATCAAACAGATTAGACTGTTAAATCTTTAGCACTGGTCTCTGTGAGTCAACCATGTTTTCAGTTGGAAGAAAAAGATCTGGAATCCTTCACATACAATGACAAAATACTTTACATACCATGACCAAATTAACAAAAGCCCTTGTTAAATCTTACTTGAATAACAAGAAACAGAATTTGGCTACATTATGAGCTGAAAGAATACAGCAGATTTAAAGCACCTTCTGAAATGGCTGAAATCTCTGCATTGAAAAGGCATTAAATTACTTTACATTGTAATTAGTCAATAAATTACTAAAAACTAAAAAACTAGTCAAACATAATCCATATTTTGCATATGTATATTAGGGAATTACAAGTTTTATGTCTTTGTGTCTAAAATGAGAGAGTTAAAATGAGTGTGTCAGCTTCATAATGAATGTTTTGTCAGAATGAATGTTTTGCATTAACCTATTTAGTTTATTGAATAAAAGTAGTTGGGTGATGTCACGCCTGACATCCCTCCCTAGATGGCGCTCCACTACTCCCGTTATCGTTCCTGTGATTGTTGCTAAGCTCCCCAGGTGTACCTTCTTAGGTGTATTATTTAAAGACTAGCTCCTCCTGTCCTTGGGGCTCATCATTAGGGTAAGGATGTAGCGAGGCCCGCCTAGCATCAGGAAACCCTACGTCCGTCTCCTGAGGGCATAGGCCTCATCCCCGACACCCCCCGCTTCCTGAGCCCAGGGTCTGAAGGATCTCGCCCCGTCACCCTTGGACCTCCATGTTTTGTCTGTTCGTGTTTTCCCCTTTCACGAGGATTTTAACCTTGTCGCGTCCCAGGATTGATTACTCGTGTCTGGACTCCCGGACTGTGTCCTGACCTGCCTTTGGACCTGTTTGGATTTTAATGCCATTCTTTGTCTCCCCCGTTCACTGTCTCACGGACTGTCACTATTCTTTTGTTCTGTGTGTTTTCCTTTTACCACGCCTCCTGTTTTCTCCAGCTCTTACCGCATCGCATAAGATCTTCTACAAGACCTGACACAGATCTCAGTCTGTGTTCATAACAGGTGATTAGCTAACTGAGAGAATATCATTGCAGTAGTAAACATTCTATAGTGCATCCTTTTTAATCTTTCAGTAGAATGTATGTAGAGTGAAAGCAGTATGACCTGAAGCACATGCATGTCATTTTATTAGCATGATTCTAGCAGGACATCGTTAGCAGGGTCACATGCTAGGGGAAAGGTGCTGCAAATTCTAAGCTATTGAGGGCTGGTATTTCAGTGAACCCCTATGAGCCATAATCCAAATTTATTCCGTGATGTAGGAACGCAGTGACCCCTAACAACCAGAGAAAGAGACTGACATAAACAGAAGACTTTATTTGCAACAGGAGAAGTCTTGCACCTAGTAAGCCAATTGTAATTTTGACTGAACAAATAAATACAGGTGGGTTTTATTTGACAAGCCTGAATATCAAAATGTCTAATGCAATAATAATACATTCAGTGATAACAGCTACATCCTGGAGTAAGCTGAATTTTTCTTACTTTCGTCCCACATTTGTGCAGGAACCCAGTAAGACCCTGTGCACAAACTATTGGAAAGCTACTTGAGATAAAATCTAAGTGGGATCCTTTTGCTTCAGGGTGCGATCTCAAGGTGAATTTAACTATTCTAGAATTGACTTTGGTAAAGAATTTCAAACCTAAAAATAATGTTATTTATATCTCTTTAATCACTCAGTTCATCATCAGCCACTTGTAAAATGTCATGTCATTTGCCAAACCACTTTGTACCATACAGTGTCACGGGAAGCCAGAGCCTACCCAGCAAGCAACGAGTGCAAGGCAGGGAACACCCTGGAGAGGGCACTAGTTCATCACAGGGCAAATGCAAGCCAATCATACATGGGGAAAGTTTGGATGCCACGGTAAAGGTTGAGGGGGGAAATTTGGCCTGGACACTGGGATAACTCCCTACTCTTATTGTGAAATGCCCAGGGATATTTAATTACCAGGACCTCCATTTAACATCTCATCCGAAGGACAGCTCCTTTTACAGTATAGTGTCCCCACCACTATACCGGGGCATTAGGACCCATGCAGACTATAGGGTGGGCGCCCCCCGCTGGTCCCACTAACACACTTCCAGCAGAAACCATAGCTTCCCAAGAGGTCTCCTATCCAGGTACTGACCAGGCTCAACCCTGCTTAGTTTAAGTGGGTAGCCAGTTGAGAGCTGCAGGGTGATTTGGCTGCTAGCCATTTCTAAAATGATTTACACATATTATTACTATTATTTATTTCCAAATTTTGTTGTTGTATCATTACAATTGTATATTGTATACATTGAATCCATGTGCAGATATTTCTTTTTATTTTTAATTACTTAAATTACATATTTTTAATTACATACTTTATTATTAATTACTAATAGCCGTAAAAGCAATTTAATGTTCTAATTTATTTTCAAGCATCACATCATTGTAGTATTTTAAGTCTTATATTCCTTCTTCCTTTGGTGCTTATTAAGTGTTTCCTTAGAATATCTGTCTATTATCCATAGCCACCTCATCCTGGGGAGGGCCATAGGATGCCTCCCTAATTGTCACGGTAGAAATCCCACCTCCAGGGAGCGCTCCGACTCCCAATCTAACCCTTTGTGTCACATAGTCATGCCTGCACATAAAATCACTTTTCACCTAGTTTGTATTAATAAACCCTCGTGTGTCTTCCCTGACATCTGCCTCCAGTGTCTGCAATCCATTCCTGCCATCACGCATCGGGTCTTAAAATGGTCAAAGACCACCATTCGTAACACTAATGATACATTAGTTCAGACTTAAACCAGAGAATGACACAGACGATGATTTAATCGCAACCATATTGTTAATTTAATCTAATTAATTTACTCTCTACTACCTCATTTTCGGAAAGTCCTCCATTCTGAATAGCTCAGACAGCTCCAGATTGCCTTTTAGTTTGAGATGAGTCAATCCACTGAGGCCATCTAGTGGAAGATTTGTTAACTGATTGTATGCCAGATCTCTGTCAGAACAACAGAAAAGGGTCTGAGTATTGAAAAAACAGTCATGGTAAACTTGATATTTAATTTCTTTAGCAGGCTGCTGAATAAGTTCAACTTGCTTAAAGACTCTTACAGAAACAATCTTATTTTCTCTATAAATCATGAAATATACTGTATATACTTACAGTTTGACCAGGGACTGTAGAGAAGCAAAGGTATCACGGTGAATGGTCTTAATTTGATTCCAACTAAGGTCTCTAGGACAGAAGCACAAATGAAACATTTTTCATCAGGATTAATAGCGTCTAAATAACATATTTTTCTATTGTATTTAAGGCTAAACCTAAGAGATTTTAAAAGACTGGGTGAACTGGGTGACAGAATTGTCTGTACACTGACTTCTACCCACTATTAATCTACTCTATTTCTTTTTGTTCATTCATTTACCCTATAACATTTCACACAGCACAGCCCCCAAACCATTAACTCACCAATTTATTTTTTCACTTCAATCAACACACACAGCAGCTCATGTTCTGGAGTGTACTCACCCCTGCCCAAGGTCCTTCTCTGTCCCTGAAGTGGACACATGACAGACGTCACCTGTTATCAGAGAGCCAGTCCACCTCTGCTACTTTTGTGAAACATCCTTCCGACTACACTTCCTGCTCTCTGATCAGCCAGCTATACAAACAATCCACTGTCTTCCAGCTCCAGGTTTACTAACTTCCTCGTAGGTGGCCCTTCCAACTCAGTGGTTGCCATTCAGAAATTTACAAACAAAAAGTATTTTATACTGTTTCACTTTACCATATTTTCTCTCATCCACATTTCATACACTTGGGCATGAAAAGACAGAGAAGAGCTCTGCAGTATTGCAGTATGAAAGCTCTTTTCTGTTGGAACTACACTTCCAGCTCCAGGCACCACTCTGGGCTCCTAGATCGCACATATTATTCTCCTGGCAGGGAAGGCTGCATTGTTGCTGTTTTCCTGCGCACCATGCTCAAATGTGATCAACAGCTCCTAAGCCATCCAGGTCAAACCTCTTCTCCAGTGTCTCCCCAGTACACATACAACCTTACATGTTTTTCATCAGTCCACAGCAACTCCACTGCCAAACTTTGCCACAGCATCTAGCACCTTCTACTGCTTCCATCTTGGACTCTCTCTGAAAGCCCCGATGGATAGTAAGGATTGCATTCCTGGTGTATTTCATATAACTCCATGGTACTCAAAGGCAACCACTATTGCTGCACTTGCACACAACCAAACGCTCTTCTCATAACAAACACTGTGCTGCTTTTTCCTTGCAGCTAAGCAGTCCTCCAGCTGCTAGCTCCCAGTTAACAAGCCACTGGTGTCTCTGGCAAACTCACGAAAAAACGCTCTTGTAGCTTCCAGCAACTATGTCCAACACTTTAACAAGCTGCCAGTGTCTCTCTCTCATGCTCAGCTAGCCTACGTGACACACAAACACAAAATTCACTGTGGGTTCTGGAGAATTCTCAAGTTTCCCTTCTGTCTGAAATTTGCTGTACCCTTACTAACTGTTTGATCAAACTACTATTGATGAGATCATGTCAGAATAAAATGTTTATTGCAAAAGGATACAAAGGTCCCAGTTTAAAGTTCAAATTTGTGTTCTTTTGTTTGCAGGAAGTATTTGTTCCATAAACTTTAGAACAGTGATGTCTTCATTAGTGTGAATATCACTATTGAAGAGCTGAGCTAATAATAGAAATGCTGTGGTATGAATTATTTTGCTTCATATTCTTCTCAGTGTAATAGCTAAAACAGTAAATCCACAACATAAATGGTGACACACAATAGTGTGAAACAATTCACTGAGCTGGGAAACGGCTTAGTTAAGTTCTTTAGAAGTTCTTTGCTCTAATTATTACTTCAAAAAATATTTGGTTGGGTAGTGTATATTCTCGTAAGGTAACTTAAAATATGTAACACAAATTCTGCCATGAAAAAATGCAAATGTATTTTAATATAAAATTAATCATATCAATTTTCAGTGGATGTTGTGTCTGGATTACTGAGGATGTTAAGATACAATGAGCACCAGGAAGCTGTTTTAAAAAAAAAACAGATTACTCAGTTAGCCAGATAACTAGATAGATTCTTCTAAAGGGCCATTGGGTGACTTGAAGGATGTTCAATAGGATTTTATATTTAGGGTGGCAGGTGTTACAACACAGAACACCAGGGACTGAGGCAGACAGGTTCTACAGCCATTTGCTCTTTATTGTACATGACATAGAACTGCCAGAGAAAGGCAAAAACCCGGTAAGGCACCTACAGTAGGTGCCGTAATGCAGTAACCCAAAACAGAAGTGCAACAGTGTCATAAACATAAGCAAACGCTGTATGCGCCATAACAGCAGGAACACAAGCATAAAATACTGTTGCAAGCATTAAAAAGACAATTAATTAATGATGAGGTTGTTCCTATTTTATAAAGCAACTTGAGCACAGATCTTTGCAGCCACCTGCCAAGAACGTGGCATATCGTATTCTGACACACGTGCTCCCTTACTAATGTATTTCTGATACCCCTTTCAGCGGTCTCAAAATGTTTCACTGCTGAAAACCAGGGGAATTAACTTAATATGTAAAATATTTCTCTTTAAGAGATACACCATTTTATCTTATTTGGAGATAACATGGTAAAATTAAAGTGGGTTACATTATTCTAAGCTATGTGCTGACATTTTACATTGAAAACGTCAATATTACAATTAATTGTTAAGAATTGTGGCAATTGTATTTGTATACTGAATACTTTTGGAAAGTAACCTCTTGCCACAACACTATTTATGCTATTTACTGGGCTTGGCAAATAATGAAAGCTTTAATGAAAACCTGCCATATGCAAGGGGATGTTAAATTCAATATGTTAAATATTAAAATTCCTATGTAGCACAAAAAAAGTCCTATGTGGGAGATTATGAAGTCCTAATTTGGAGATTGTGGGAGTTTAGAACATGAGAGGTTATAAACATCTGAGGTTAGAACATCTGAAAGGAGAACACTCAATTTCACAATCAACTGGGGAAGGCCGGTAGCTACCTGTGTTTGTTCTTGTTATTAGAAAGACTGTGAGTGTCTCAGTTAAGAACAGCTAGGTTTAAAACAGGCAAGATTCAGAACTCTATCTCTTAGGAGCTGGTAGGCCCAGCAAAGGAAGTCAAGCAAGGGAGAAACAAGGGTTAGCTGTCTTCCGATAGTTTTCTGGCACTATATCTCGGAAAAGAAAGCAGCTTGGAATCTACTTTCAGAAGCACAAATCGGCACAAATGTAACACTAACAAATGAAGTGTTACATTTGTGTTTCATTGTTTCATTGTTTGTGCTGTTTGTAGGGGGGTCAACTTCATGGAGCAGAGATGGGCTCCAGTACCCCCTTATCTGAAGCTGGATTTGGGGAAAACCAGGGTAAGGGGGATAAAGGACCACATTGTTCAGGATAGCCAGGAATGAGATGTGTGCCTAATACTACGCAGAGTTTCTTCGCTGTGGAGGAAAAAGGCATGTCAGGTCTCCGATAGCTGGTTTTAGAGAATGGAGATGCTGGACTACTCCTTTAAGACATTTAAGTTTTGGTAAACTTGTTGTTTATGGGGATAATGTGTTCTATGTGTCTGGGGAAATTATAGAAATTGTTGTGTTATGAGGATACTGTGTAATGAGTAGATTGACAGACTAATAAAATTGAATATTATGAAGGGTGACTGTCTTGCCTGATCTGTGGGTACACTGGTGGTTCTGAGAGATAGGAAGGAATGTGTTGTGGAGAAAAAGGGATCCTAGCACCATTTTAACTTGCTAATCTGCATAGTCAGCTACAAAGCTAACTTTTAAAAGCACTCCTTGCATTCAGTCATCCTTAGAAAACGTTTAGAAATGAACAACAAGAATGATTTCTGGTTTTAGGGAATTGTCATATATAATCATCTATATATAGTACATAGAACATGGAATGGACATAGGGAGGAGATGTTTCACGAAGTATAGAAATGGGGCTAACTGAAAGTGATGGGGGCGATTGCAAAATTGGTAAAGACATCTCTGTTGGAGAGATGTGTAATATAGGAGGTGTAGAACTTTATTAAGAAAAGAGAATCCAGGTTCAAGAGCTAAATCTAGAGGAAACAAGAGAGATTCAAACAACTTGGGTCATTTTAGACAACAATTCTAAAAACATAGTGTATGCTATGAACCACCAAATGGTGATTGTAATTCTACACTATATAATTTATGTGCAAAAGATGCAGCACCTTTTACAGATGTAGCGGCGAGGCTTAATAATAAGGCAGAATTAAGTGTTTCTGAGCTTTCCCAAATTAGGCCTCATTTCTCTGTTCATCTCTGTGGTGCAGCCACAGAGAAACCATTCATGCAAGGTGATTTAAGGTCCAAGGACAGCTCCCAAAGGGGGATGCACTTAGCTAAGCCTGGCTATCATGATCAATGGTCACCCATTGGCGCCTATCTGTCTAGGGAGTGCGAGTTGGACATCTGGATTGCATTCCTAAGTGTCAGGACTAAGTGACTCATATCTCACCTTGATCAACCAATCAGGGACTGGTAGGGCCGAGTAACCCACGTGGGACTCTGATGCCCATGGAACTTTCAACCAATCAATGAGCTGAAGTTCCTCCAGGTAAAAACAGGCAACACAGAGAGCCTGGGAGATTCAACAAGATTCAGACAAGATTCTAAAGGGAATTCAAAGGAGAATTCCAGGGCAGGACGGCCCAGGAGCAGAAGGCTCCCAAGGGCAGGACATTCTCGCAGCGCGCCTCCTGACCATCCTGAGACTCAGCCCGGACAACCACGGAACGGCCAGTGTGTCCGAGTGCCAGAACTTTCCTTTGTTCTAAGAGTCTAGAGTGGAGGTTGCCAGAGAGTAACCAGCAGCAGGCCTCGTGAACAGGTCGGAACTGTGGACAGCTGAATCACTATTCAGAACTAGCTCTTCATCATAAACGAACTGGTCCTCTTCCTGACTTGCTGGGACCCACAGTCATCTTTTCTCCTGTGCACAAACTTTGCTAGTTAATGCCAACAGTGAGCATCAGCAGCGCACCGTCGCAAGCCGCACAGCACAGCCTGGCACGGAGCCAGAGAGCGCGGATTGGACAGCAACAGCCTGCAACTGTTTCTTTGTGCCCGCAGGAGATCTGAATCCCCAGAGATTGGATGAGTATTCAACTTCAATGCATTACAGCTCGAGAATTCAATTGTTATCCCAACCAGTTGATATCAATTTAATTCCTAAGAGTTATGTACTTGTTTGAGTATCTAATGTAGAAGTTGTAACCAAGTTCACTTTACGAAACGGTCTTAATGAATGATATACTGAACGTATGTCCTCTTGATGTGTAACACTTTGTAACTGATTGAATATATATCTTTTGTATTCTGATAACCCTCTCGATAAGATCTGTTAGGTTTATATGCATATTCTATGTATTAATAAATGTATCCTCGTGTACTAGTACCTGTGTGTGCGCGTTGTTTGAGTTATGTCGCATGGTTGGATTCTAAAGCCACCAAAAGAATCAACTTTGTGATTTACTGCTACAGTTAATAATTGTCTCAGTAAATGCCCAAACCCTACAGAACTGGTGCCTTCAGAGAGCCACTATGATTACATATTTGGCGTCCCTGAACCGGTTTTCTCTACACAGAAGAGCTTCAACTAAATTAGTGTCAGCAGCAGAAAGCAAAGTAGTAGACATTATTACCTCTTTATTAGTCAGTTTACTGTAATATCTATGTAACAAAATGCTTGTATTGATCTCGCTGTTTCAACAATACAAGAGCCATGATATGGAGTGATTTGAAGTATCCAAATCAAGACTTTACAGTTTCACTGTAAGGAAATTGTACTTTTAAGGAATGAAACACAATTTAAATATTGTAAAAAATAAATAAGCAAAAATATGTTAAAATTAATAAAAATGGTGTCTAATCAAACAAAAAGGATAGAATGAATAGCAAGCAAACTGGAAAGCCCAAGAGAGTAGAAAAATATATTGTAATAGTAATTAAACTGTGCTTCTCAAACTCTGGTACGCAAACCACTGGTGGTACGTAGAGCGCCCCCAGGTGGAACACCAGATGACCCTGGAAGTGTGTTGTGTGCACTGAAAAATTGGGTAGGGTTTTCATATTTTCTATTTTAATAAAATTATTTTTTGTGTCAAATACACAGCCTACGTACTTAGCTACGTCGATACAGAGCATGCTAATACTTGAGTGGAAACAAGAGCTACTATGTAATTCCATACCATTGTATAGGAATGTGTGCTACGAACCTAAGTAACAAATAGTATTAAAATAAATTATCTTTAGCAAATAAGGAGGTAGGAAAATGTGCGTGATTTTGGAACATTGCCAATCTTGTAAGCACAGGAAAGTGTGATAGATGCAGCCATTCAAAATGCACGGGCGATACCGCATTATATTCCGGTGCGCTCTACGCAGTCTACCGCGAGTTACTGGTAAATACCGCTAGTTACCATAAATTCTCCTATAATACCGCAAGCAAAATAATAGTATCCGGAATTTCCGCAAGGTGGAGCTAATAAAGCTCAACCTCTCATGTTTGAGCTGTCGCCATCAAAGTCTTTAACGAAGATATTACTAATAGTATTAATAATGAATGACCTTGGACAAGCTCAAAGTATTGTCTTTGTAAAAGTAACACCACAGCATTTCGCAATCACGCATTTGTTTCCAATCATGCAAAATACAGTAATTTTTGAGAATCGATTCACCATGCCTTTCACATGCTCATAAAAGAGATTGATTTAGGAACATAAACATATTACCGTATGCAAACTGTACTGTATACAGTATGTATATGTATATTTTATGTCTTAACTGTGTCCGTTTAAGTATTGAATATTTATATGGAATTTTACCACTGAAGGGAAATCTTAATGCCTGAGCATAAAAAGAATAGGAGCATACTGCAACGCGTGTGAAGGCCATAAACGATATTAATTTTGGAACTTAAACATACAGTATATGGCTGGTCTCGGTACTTTAAAGAAAACATACACACCAGTATTCCATTTCTCCCTAAACATTTTAAGCATCGAAGTCTTTAACTAATGTGATACCTGAGTCAACAAGCATACTTTTAGAATTTGATTAAAAGGGAATATAATATGGAATCGCGTATCTAAAGAAATTAATAACGATATAATTATATTCATGTTGCAAAAAAATTGCAACGGACATAAAAACTCCCTTGCTTTTAACAGAGCGTTCCATAATTTCTAACTACGAAAATTATTTAAACTGCGACACTTATCATTCAACCAGAGCTCGAAATATCACAAGGATCCTCTAGAGCACAGCAAACACTGTATTAAAAGAATCGCGTATCTAAAGAAATTAATAAGATATAATTATATATTCGTGTACTGCGACAGGGCTGTGTAGGGCTGTTTCACCTCTCTCTTCATGTGACTCTATTCAAAAGCCATTTAGCAAAGAGGGGATGAGAAGAATTACAATTTAGTATACAGTTTTTTAAAACATTAATAAAATAATAATAATAAAAACAATAATAAAAAACACTGCCACACCCGGACCGTTAAACCAAGGCATTAGCATGTCAAAGCCCATTGAGGAGCCGGGCGCAATAACTGTTTTGTCCCTTGATTTACTGATCAGCATTAATTACAGAAATCGAGTTCCTGCTCTTTGCAGATGACGTGGTCCTGCTGTCGCCCACAAAACAGAGGCTGCGGCAGAACCTGGCACTGCTGAAGCAGCACTGTCAGACCTGAGCGCTGACAGTCAATCTGGACAAGACCAGAGTTATGGTTTTCCAGAAAAAAAGCCAGACCTCCAATAGTCTTCCTGAAATCGTCGGATTATGAACGAATAAAAGCATCTTATTAAAAACACGTTTGCGTTTGTTTGGGAGCTATATTATGTATTTTTCATATGTAAGATATAATGATGTGTTCCCGCTTACACATCGCACGACTTTAAAAGCTAGAAAAACAGGTTTCGATTCACATTATCTGGTGAGCCTTGTTTTGTCAAAGGACAGTACAAAAAAACAGACATTGTGTGGTACAGAACGGAGCTCAGTCAATTCAAACAAGTTCAGTTTCAAAAAAACTGCAACAGACATAAAAACTCCCTTGCTTTTAACAGAGCGTTTCATAATTTCCAACTACGAAATTTATTTAAACTGCGACACTTATCATTCAACCAGAGCTCGAAATATCACAAGGATCCTCTAGACCACAGCAAAGACTGTATTAAAAGTATACTAGTGACAAACTAGTATACTTTAGATATTTTTTTCTGAACCGGGGAAAATCTGATCATGTTTCTCTATAACAATAATAAAAACATTATTTTACATATCACCTTTATGTGATATCACCTTAAGGACAGCACATACAAGGGTTAATTGCACAATGGACCGCGCAAAGAAATGTAAAATAGTCTTCTTTAGGTGTGAGGGTAGGAGTGGATCGCAGCAGGCATAATCGGCAAATTAGGAAAACAAAGAACAGGACAGGCGAGACGTTTATCCAGAGAGCGAGTGATCAGAAAAAGGAACAGCTGTTACGCTCAGGTTTTAGCTCTCTCTCTGCTGAATGAATAAAAGCATTTTATTAAGAACGCGTTTGCGTTTCTCTGGGTATTTACTTTGTAATCCGTGTTTACATCTACTGTATTGCTTTGAGATGCCACTTTTAAAGGTGATATGTAAAATAAAGTTTTTTTATTATTGTTATAGAGAAACATGATCAGATTTTCCCTGGTTCAGAAAAAAGACAATTAAAATCTGTAATCTTTCCACTTGTATGTCATCGGAAAATACAAGACGTTTCAAAAAGTTCTTATGGAACACATTTTTATATATCACCTTTAAAGGTGGCTTCTCAAAACTCTTTACAGGATAAACAACAGTAACAGCAACAACAACAATATTGTATTTCATTGCACTTTGAAAACCAAGTAATAACTTAACTATATGTGCAAACGTTTTATGATATGTCGCTGTTGTGAATGTCTGTGGAGTGTATCTTATTTGCATGTCTATCCCTCAATTCAATTCAATTCAAGGTGCTTTATTAGCATGACAGAGGGGTACAATCGGTGTTGGGTATTTACTTTGCTTTGAGATTTCACTTTTAAAGGTGATATATAAAATCAAGGCTTTAACATGCTTTAACTCCACAATGTAAAAAATAAAAATGATTACAATCTAATCTTTCCACGTTTGATCCCAAGAAAAATAAATCTAAACAGGGAGAAAGTTATGCTGAAAGTTTATTAAGATACTTAGAAGACAAAGATATCAATTTATGTTGCATTTGTCTGATTGTGAATCAAAAAACACATATATTTAAACACGCATTTACGATTTAAATCAAAACTCGATTCAAATCAATATAAATGTTTATTTTGTAACGCATAGGTGACTATTCATTGTTATTAAAATGACTTAAATTCGATCATGTTGTGATATTTAGAAATATAAATTTGTTTGGTGCGAGTGAGGTTTTATTTAATCTCTGACCAAGGGAAACGTTTCATTTTTTCAAAGAAATGTTTGTTAAAAAAAAGGTCATGGTTCCACAGTGCGATTCGATCACAGACCGTGTGACATGGGAGTCAGGAACCTAACCCACAGCGCCACCGGCAAGGTCACATGCAGAGTGCTGAAAAAGCACTACAGAAACATTATCAACAGACAATGTACAGAGTGTACTATTCTTGTGTTGCGGTACATGAATATAATTATATCGTTATTAATTTCTTAAGATATGCGATTCCATATTATATTCCCTTTTAATCACATTCTAAAAGTATGCTTGTTGACTCCGGTATCACGTTAGTTAAAGACTTCAATGCTTAAAATGTTTAGGGAGAAATGGAATACTGGTGTGTATGTTTTCTTTAAAGTACTGAGACCAGCCATATACTGTATGTTTAAGTTCCAAAATTAATATAGTTTATGGCCTTCACACGCGTTACAGTATGCTCCTATTCTTTTTATGCTCAGGCACTAAGATTTCCCTTCAGTGGTAAAATTCAATATAAATATTCAATACTTAAACGGACACAGTAAAGACGTTTACTGTAAATCTTTCTACGACAGACCAACGGACCACCAGTGCCCCTGTCGTTCAACCAATCACGTACCGCGCGTCATTGTGCGTCACAATGCGCGACGCCGTAGCCAATTACCTCCGGTACGTGTGTGTACCGCGCAGTTTGAAAGGCTGCATCTGTACATAACAGAAAGATATTTAAGGACTGTTCAAGGTTAATTTGAGAAAAATACACTGAGCATCTCAGTGTTTAGTTTCCATGCGCATGAAATAAAAACTTATTTTAACTTCTGAGACGTGCTCCCTAATGTCTTTTAAGGGGAAACGGGGAAAAATACAAGTTTGTGGATTGCTAAAGCAGGTAAGCCCCACACTATTGGTGAAGAACTTTGTTTACCATTGGCAAAAAATCTGACATGTATTATGTGTGAAGAAAAAGCTGCTAAACAGCTCGACCTGCTGCCCCTTTCAAATTACACAGTCACTCGTAGAATTAATGAAAAGACAGATGATGTCAAATGTACGCTGACAGATCGTATTAAGATCAGCAGTCGATTTTAGCTGCAATTAGATGAGTCTGTAGATGTTGTTGATTTGCCCAATTTGCTTGTTAACATTAGATACGAGTTTGAGGGCATGTCCCATGAGGACTTTCTGTTCTGTAAACTGCACCCAACAAGAACTACAGGAGAGCACATATTTCATCTTCTGAATGAATTCATCGAAGAGAATGGCATTGACTGGAAAAAATTAATTGCAGTTTGTACAGACGGTGATAGAGTGATGGCAAGCCGACATAGCGGTGCAGTTGCACAAATTAGAGAGGTTGCTCGAGATTTGAAGTAAACACACCGCAGCATCCACCACAAGGACTTGGCCGTCAAGGAAATGCCTGAGGATTTAAAATCTGTTTTAGACTCTACCGTCAAAGTTGCAAATTATATCAATGCTCGATCAATGAATTCAAGTCTGTTCAGTGTGCTTTGTAATGAAATGGGTAGCGAACATGTGCAGCTTTTGCTACATACTGAAGTGAGATTGTTATCAAGAGGCAAAGTGCTCACAAGGCTCTTTGAACTGCACTCTGAGGTACAGATGTTTTTGCTTGACCAGCCCTCTCCTTTGGCAAGTCTATTTGATAATCCAAATTAGCCTACCTGGTTGATATATTCTCACATTTGAATGAACTGAATATGGGACTGCGGGGGCTCTCTTTAATAATTTTTGAAGTGTCTGACAAGATCACTGTTATGAAGTAAAAGCTGCAGCTTTTTGTTAATAAAATCAACACAAGTGAAGTCTCTGCTTTCCCAACTTTGGAGAAATATCTGCACAAATATGGTGTGGCACTTGATGCTGCTATTCGTGATATGATTGCAGTGCACCTCTTGTCATTGGAAGAACAGTTCTCAGATTTGTTTCCAGTTGAGACCACACCAGAGTGGATCAGGAACCCCTTTACTGTTGATGTTGTAAGAATACCCAGGCATCTGAACTGTGCTGAACAAGAGAAGTTGCTCGAGTTATCATCAGCTGCGACATTGATGTCAGAATTGAAAAGACAGTCACTGTTGGATTTCAGGATCCAAAGACAGAGTAAATACCCAGCCCTCTCATTAAAGGCTGTGCGTTTTTTTTATGCCTTTTGCTACTACCTACCTTTGTGAGAAAGGCTTCACTTCTCTCACTGCAATCAAGACATAGCACCGAAACAAAATGGATGCTGAGCCAGATCTGCATTTGAAACTCACTGCCCTCGTCCCTGACATTGCAAGGCTTTGCTCAGGTACAGGCTCACCTCTCTCACTGAAATGCTGTGCTCAGTGCTATTTTTATTATATGTGTGAGTGGAGTGTGCGTGTGCACATACTTATGTTGGTCATTGAGATTTTCTTTGGTTCCTATGAGAAGATGACTTGTAGGTGGTACTTTGATGCTTTGGATTGATCAGGGGTGGTACTTGGAGAAAACATTTGAGAACCACTATAAAAGTTTCTTTCAATAATACAATAGCAAAATACACAAAAAATAAGAAATATGTATCCATAACAAAAATGAAAAAACTCTGGACAATGAAAGAGAAATGGTTGATGTTATAAAAGAGTGGTTCATGTCACGAAGCATTTTTCAGGACCCTATGCAGATAGCACAATCCGGAAGGGAGTGAGAAAACATGGGGCAAAAGACTAGGTTAGAGGCTGGAAGAAGAACAGGGGGCGTGGACCCAGATGGTCAGGACGCCATTGTGAAGCCTGTGCCGTCAAGTTGCTCCTGGACTCACAGGTAGGCAAGCTTCCTGGCATCCATCTTCCAAAGCTGAGCTCAGATTGGCAATAACATCTGGCTTTTATAGCACAGGGGCAGGAACCGAAGGCAGGTGCAGGAGATTATGAATAAAACAAGGAAGGGCTGGAGCATCCTTAAGAGGAGGGGTTTATGATTGTGACACTTCAGGTGTTGAGGATTTGGGAAAATTATAACTGACAATGCTGCTGTGGAGAGTGACATGAAAAAAGATTGCTGTCTGGCAAAACTCCACTTAGAGCAAAATGCAAAAGATAAATCTGAGGAAAAAAAAACTTAGAATATTGTAGATCTGTAGATATCAAACAGAGGGCTAACAATGAACAGGTTGATGATGGGGCAGATGAGTACTGAGAGAAAGTACTTATCAAGGTCCACAAAAAGGACAGGAATGGGTAGAAAGAGTCCAGGGAAGCATGAGTGGAAAGGAGTAAAAGTTATTTAAATTATAAATGGTTTTAAGCTGCAAACTAAGTAAAGCAACTCTAGCTTTAATTTTGATCTGTGATAGTTACGGTGACTGTAAAAAGGTCAGCCGTGACAAGAATTTAATGCAGGTGTGATCCCTGAGTTAGACAATAGACAGGAGAAGGATGTAAGATTTTAATTTAGAGTTTGTGACAAAAGGAGGAGCAGTTTCAGGTGTCATTTCTAAGCATTATAATATGTTAATTTTAGGACTTGAAGAAAAATGTTCACTTAGGGTACTTATCAAAACAGTTCCTTAGACTGAAGAAACAGTGATTAAAAACGCTTTCTTCCTGTTTGCTTTTCACTTTATTTGTTTTTCTGTTTCTCTATATATTTTCAATGTAATATTTCCTCAGAAAGAGGACTGCTTTTTGATTGCTGCAAAAGAAAATAAGTGATTAAAGAATCTCTTAGCTTAATGAAATTCTAAACATGATGATACAAGGCAAAGAATATAAGAGATACCATGCTTGATACTTTGGTGTTCAATCACCTGGCAAAGAAATCCCCAACCTCCAAAACACTAACACTTTGTTGTACTCAAATCTAAGAGAAAGTCGCTTCAGCTGGAAAGTTTCACAGGAGCCAATTGGAGAATGGATTAATGAAAAACATGTACTGTATGCAGGTGAAGGTGATGAAATAGAATGGAACAAGTCAACAAATAGCAGTGCAGCCACCAAATCCTTGGATCTTGGATCTCGGATCTAGGATCTCAGAGCTCGGAGCTCTGTGGTGGGAGGCAGAAGACACTGCAGTGACCCAGAATTAGTAGTCTGAGATGAACAGTACAGACATGGTAATAAGAAAAGAATGGGTAGTGAGCTACTGCTTGCTGAAATTTGTTAGCACTGAATGGAAGAGGAGGGATTTGAAGCAGAACCCAACCAAGAAGAAGAATTATCAGCACCATTTGCAGGTGGAGCCTTAGGAATGGGAATGAGAAGAGGTTCAAAAGGGTATCAGTTGACCATCTAGATGCCAACACCAAGAGAAGGGGCTAAATGGTGGGTGGGTAGGGTATTCATTACTGTCGCAACCAGGGCCATGGTCACCATGGACAGCAAGGACTGTGATGCCATGTGCTGCACTCTCAGGGCAAAGTGAGTGTCATTGACCAGGAGCACTGACGGGTCCAGAGAAAAGTGAGGAGTGGGGAAAGGACAGACATGAAACATCTAATATAGGTATGGGCTATAGATGCAGTGGGGTGGACTCTCAAGCATAATGGTAGAGAGGAAGGGATGGGATATTGTAAGAAGGATTTGGAACAGAGAGAACTGGGAGAAAGTTCCAGGGAGTGTTGATTACATGGGGAGAAGTGAAATAAGAGAAAACAACATGGGAGAGGAAGAGAGCAGTTGTTTTCCATGGGGAAATGAAGGCTGAAGACCTGCTTGTTTCAGGAGAGGTGAAAAAGTAACTAGACTCCAGAGAGTGCAAGTTAAGATGTTGACATCCTCCCAATCTTCAGTCAAAGGATTGTTAAGGGTTTTTAGTGAATTAAATCTTGGTGACAGGTTTAACTTTCATTTTCCTATGTTTAATTGCTTGTCAGATGATGCTCCCTGGGCATGTTTTTTTGATAAAGAGGAGGTAGTTAAGCCAAAAAGATATGCACATGAAACTGGTATGAGGTAGGTTGCAGAACTAGTGTTGGCTTATAAATAAGCTTTTAAGAGTTAAGGATCAAGCGAAGCGTCCACATTGGCGTTGGGTAGCGATTTACGTACAAGCATTCCCCTGGTCGACACTTTGCTCAAACAAGGTTCCAGACCCTATACAGACAATACTGGCCATCACATGATTGATGGATAAAGGATGGATAAAGAAGTAAGTTGAGCCTGTTTGTCTCTGTATAAGCCACCACTGCAGAAACATTATGAAGATTTACAGTGCAGGGTATTATACAATGTTTTAGCTACAAGCCCTTTTCTTTCTGTGATTCAGCATGGAGCTTCTGGTTAAGGAAAGCTTTATTTAGTAATTGTGAAACTATTTTCATTGTAACTTACAGTACATTGTTCCAGACAGCAACCTCTGTTTAGTTTCTTAAAAGATTTGTTCATACTGTAGATCTGAAGATCCAGTTGTATTTAATGCTTTTACACTTGGTTAAAATTCTGACAACAGACATATGTGTTAGGTACTATACAAATGGCTAATTTTCTTCAGGCTAAAGTTATTGTATTAAAGAATTATAAGAATCAGGAAAGGAAGGTTATGAGGGGCCATGTTGTAGGGATTGGCATTTTCTTACATGAGGGTAGAATTCTCTTGTTAAAAATAATAAATCAAATCAAAATGTTTGGGAGAAACGGGGGCATGGAGGAGATGGCGTTCTTAGTACAGGATTGGGGTTTGTATATTAATTTTTAAACATACTTTTTTTGAGGGGAGTTATAAAAATAAAAATGACTAATGTCAAGAATAGTATTTAAATAGAATGTGTTTTAATGTTTGGGGTCTATTATGATTCCAAGACCTTAAACACTTTAAAAAATAATTTATATTTAAATAAATAGGACAGGGTACTGTGTGGATTGTGGATTACGGACTGTTTTATGTTGCAGGTTGCTTATATTATTAAAACAAATGGAAGGTCATTGGACGGGCAGCACAGTGGTGCAGTGATAAGCATTTCTGGCTTGCAACTCTGGGACCCTGGGTTTAATTCCAAACCAGGAGTGATCTATGTGGAGTTTGTCTGTTTTCCATGTTTTTTGTGTGGGTTCCCTCTGCTGATTTCTTCCTATAGTCCAAAGACATATTGGTACAGTAGGTTGGCTTCTGGGAAAATTGGCCCTGTTGTCAGTGTACGAGTGTGTGTCTGTATTCGTGTTTTTCAACCCCACTAGTGTCCCATCCAAAGTGTACCCTGTCTATAACCTGTTGCTTGCCAAGTTCTGGCTCCCTCGCTATCCTGAATTGGATGAAGCTGTTAGAAAATAAAAGGATACTTTACTTCTGGCCAGATAATGTCTTAATGTTGTCATTTTCATTGACAATTTGTTCTCAATTAAGTTATCTAGTGGAATAAATATCTTTTGTCTCTCCTCAATATAGATTGTCAAAATATAATATTTCTATATATACATTTGCCAAAAAGAAATGTTTTATTAACACATTGGTGTATGATGGGTCCTTGTATAAGAGGATTGCTCAATGAAGCTCAGTTTACATCTTGTCCATTTTGTACTAGGAGAAAAGTTTTTTGCAAACATTATTCTAACTACTCCTGTTCCTAAAAAAACAGAGAATACTGCTAAATCATCTATTATTTAAAATATACAGTCTATTTATTAAATAAAAAAGACAATATATAGAGTATGAACCCTTATCACAGGTTTACATGGAACAAAATATAAAAAAGAACAACTAATGATACTCACACTTCACAACATGCAGAATGAAGAGAGAGTGCTATTACTAATATCTTTGATAAAGTTTTAAACATTTAAACCAAAGCACATCAAATTCTCCATTGCACGAGTGGACAAATAATTTGTTACCACTAGAGGCAGTTAAAACTGGTACTCACATTGAGCGCAGAGAGGTAAGCTGCTGGAATGTAGCTGTACTAATCTCTTTGATTTGATTGTGCTGGAGACCTCTGAAAATTAAGCAATGAGACAAAAAAACACTGTATTTCAAATAATTTTTAGAAATACTAACAGTAGTAAGATTTTGGTATGATATGAACATTTTTGTGATAATATTTTTTTAGGAAAAACAATGTTGAACCTCTATTGGTTTTTAAGTCAGATTTTTTAAATAGTATGTACAAATTCTTAATAAAACAAAAGACATTGAGACATACAGTATTGAAGGGAATCTAAGAATTATAAGACTGGCCCAATGGTTAGCAATGCTGCCTTTCAGTTTTGCGGAACAGGGCCCAGTTCTGCACACAGCAATGGCTGCATAGTGCTATTGCTTTTCACCTGATTGTAAATGTATTACATTTTAAATTATGAAACATGGTCACGCACCCAGCCAAGACACAAAAAAGGAGATTAAATATTCCCATAATGTGTGACAGTTAATTTTGTTGATCTGTTTTCAAATATTGTGATTACTGAAAATGTGAGAGAAGGAATAATTCTGCAATTTCCCTCACGGGATCAATAAACTATCTATCTTTAATAGTAACCTTGCTACAGTATATGATGTGTTTTCTATCATTGCGTGTACTAGAAGATAAGAATTGCTAAAGCTGATGGAGATTCAAGTTGGATGGTGAAATACAGACTATATACTTACAACACTGTTATCTGTTTTCATTTAAAGTTCTTTTGTGCATATTATTTCATGAGCACTGAAGCTTTCATTGACATTTTTTAGCTGTTTTTTAGCTTTAATGATTATTCAACAGTTGCTCATTACTTTTGGCAAGGCAAGGTCCATGTGATCAGACATCTGGGATAAGGATGACAACTCTGTTTTCCATGTTTGAGTCCCTGCCTGCACACAGAAACCTTGTATATCAGGTGGAATTATACCTCTGGGTTAAGAACATAAGCAATGTTGCAAATGAAGGGAGGCCACGGGCCATCTAGGATGTTTGGTAGTTTTTATTTAATTCATCCAAGGATCACATCCAGCCACGTCTTGAAATAAACGATGATATCGACTTTAATAAGGCTGAGTAGCTTGTTCCATGCTACCACAACCCTTTAGGTAAAGAAGTGCCCTGTATTCACTCTTTTGAATGCACTTTCATGTAGTTTCCACTTGTGTCCTCTGGTTCATGTCTGTTAATTCTGAAGAAGTCCTACAGTGACACAATAAAAAACTGATCTGTTCTAAAAGATAGATTTGAGATGGATTCTGCTGCTGAAAAAGTTGAGAGCAGACTGGTCTCAACTCTGACTGCAACTGCAGTGAAGATGCTTGGGGGTTTAGTGACCTGGAGTTTTCTTTGAAAAGGTGAAAGAACAAGGGAGCGACAGGGAGCTGTGCAGCTGAGATCAACATTTGCGAGAATGAGTGTCAAATGGAATCACACAAAATGAAACATATATGGAGCACTGTGTGCCAAGAATTGACACTTCATAATAAAAAAAGACATGGTCTTATTGATGACCTTTGTCAGCAAAAAAGTCCATACATTTTCAATACTGGAAAAAAGTACCTTCCACCCAGCTTTTTTATACATACAGTAGGTTTAGGTGAAGCTGAACGTATTGGATTTTCCTCATATTTGAACAATAAAAGTCCATTTTCTGAGTTTATTCATCATGCCACTGGTTTTGGAACAGCACAGAGACATGTTGGTTTAAGCTACAAGCTTTAAGCTTGAGAGACAATAAATTATTTTTATTTACTTTTATTTTCCTGTGTTTTAAGTGGTCAAAGCCAATACTTAAGTAGAAATTTTCACTTAAGTACAGGTGATGTAAAATGAATAAAAAAGCAATATGTAATAACTGTAATTAAATAATAAGAAAGCACATTGTCAAAGAAACTGATTATATAAAAACAATCTGAGGGCAGATCTACAGTGCCTTGCGAAAGTATTCGGCCCCTTTGAACTTTTCAACCTTTTGCCACATTTCAGGCTTCAAACATAAAGATATAAATTTTTTATTTTATGTGAAGAATCACCAACAAGTGGGACACAATTGTGAAGTGGAACGAAATCTATTGGAGTTTTGAAACTTTTTTAACTAATAAAAAAATGAAAAGTGGGGCGTGCAAAATTATTCGGCCCCTTTACTTTCAGTGCAGCAAACTCACTCCAGAAGTTCAGCGAGGATCTCTGAATGATCCAATGTTGTCCTAAATGACTGATGGTGATAAATAGAATCCACCTGTGTGTAATCAAGTCTCTGTATAAATGCACCTGCTCTGTGATAGTCTCAAGGTTCTGTTGAAAGCGCAGAGAGCATCATGAAGACCAAGGAACACACCAGGCAGGTCCGTAATACTGTTGTGGAGAAGTTTAAAGCCGGATTTGGATACAAAAAGATTTCCCAAGCTTCAAACATCCCAAGGAGCACTGTGCAAGCGATCATCTTGAAATGGAAGGAGTATCAGACCACTGCAAATCTACCAAGACCTGGCCGTCCCTCTAAACTTTCAGCTCAGACAAGGAGAAGACTGATCAGAGATGCAGCCAAGAGGCCCATGATCACTCCGGATGAACTGCAGAGAACTACAGCTGAGGTGGGAGAGTCTGTCCATAGGACAACAATCAGTCTTACACTGCACAAATCTGGCCTTTATGGAAGAGTGGCAAGAAGAAAGCCATTTCTCAAAGATATCCATAAAAAGTCTCGTCTAAAGTTTGCCACAAGCCACCTGGGAGACACCCCGAACATGTGGAAGAAGGTGCTCTGGTCAGATGAAACCAAAATCGAACTTTTTGGCCACAATGCGAAATCGATATGTTTGGCGTAAAAGCAACACAGCTCATCACCCTCAACACACCATCCCCACTGTCAAACATGGTGGTGGCAGCATCATGGTTTGGGCCTGCTTTTCTTCAGCAGGGACAGGGAAGATGGTTAAAATTGAGGGGAAGATGGATGCAGCCAAATACAGGACCATTCTGGATGAAAACCTGTTGGAGTCTGCAAAAGACCTGAAACTGGGACGGAGATTTATCTTCCAACAAGACAATGATCCCAAACATACAGCAAAATGTAGAAAAAATGGTTCACAAATAAACGTATCCAGGTGTTTGAATGGCCAAGTCAAAGTCCAGACCTGAATCCAATCGAGAATCTTTGGAAAGAGCTGAAAACTGCTGTTCACAAACGCTCTCCATCCAACCTCACTGAGCTCGAGCTGTTTTGCAAGGAAGAATGGGCAAGAATTTCAGTCTCTCGATGTGCAAAACTGATAGAGACATACCCCAAGCGACTTGCAGCTGTAATCGCAGCAAAAGGTGGCTCTACAAAGTATTAACGCAAGGGGGCCGAATAATTTTGCACGCCCCACTTTTCATTTTTTTATTAGTTAAAAAAGTTTCAAAAATCCAATAGATTTCGTTCCACTTCACAATTGTGTCCCACTTGTTGGTGATTCTTCACATAAAATAAAAAAATTATATCTTTATGTTTGAAGCCTGAAATGTGGCAAAAGGTTGAAAAGTTCAAGGGGGCCGAATACTTTCGCAAGGCACTGTATCTGCATAGCACACAAATTTGCCATATTAACCTAATGAAAAAAGCACCCCATCTGTTCTTTTAATTTAACTTGATCATGTAGATATATGATGATTTTCTGACACTATTAATTATTAAGGTTTTGTTTACACACAGTGGAAATGTAAACAGTGCTACTACAGGTTTTTGATTAGTTCAACAGTTGAACCATCCTTCCATTTTCAAATCAGTGGTACCTTGCTCCATGATTAGTCGTACGCATCCTAATCTCAACTTTAAAAGCAATGAGTCAGTGTTCTTAACTGAAAATAGAATAGCTGATCTATTGAACAAAATATTTTCAATCAGGTGTGAAAATATGCCTCAAGCTAACAAAAGACAATATTCCAAATTAATTATATTAGCAGAACTGGGACATAAATGTTACAGGTACTTTAGATAAACAAATCTTGCAGGCCTAATGGAATTCTACCAATTGTACTTAATTGTACTTAAGAAACAAAAAAATGTATTTTTAGACCCTTAATGAAACAGTCAAACATAATTGAGATAATATCCATTGACAAGAAACTTGCTAATGTAGCACTAATATAGCATCCCTAAAAAGGTTGATAAAACCGATTAATTATTAGGAACAAGTAAAGACTTATTACATGCTGAAAAGAGAATAAAAAACAACAACATTTTGACTATGGAGCCTTCTTCGGGTGTGAATAAGTAATTATTATCTTATATCTTATCTTATCAGAGCATCATTGGTTTGGCAAAAGAATTCTAAGGACAGTCAGTATGAAAAGGTACATCACTAATGAATGGGGATATGATAGGGTTTCCCATCCATAAGACTTTTGATAGTAATATTGATAAAAGTATTATTAATTTATTAGTTACTAAAAAGATAAATTCTCAAATTATAGGCTGTATCCATTCAGGAAAATCCACATTTAGACTGAAATCTGATTAATAGGATCTGCGTTAGCACCACAGTATTTCATGATTTATATAAATGATTTAGATTCTGTTATTTATCAAACTATTGAATTCTGTAGATGACACCAAAACAGAAGGAAACATTATAGAAGATACAAATTTTCAAACCGACTAATACATCATTCTAAAATAAATGACCAGGCAAACACTTGGCAGATTATAGGTAGACAAGTGCATTGTGCTAGCTGCAGGAAGGAGAAAAAAAGTTTTAAATATAAGAAGGAAAATGGAAAACCTGGGACTTTGGCTTTTATGTTGAAACATTTTTACATCTTCTAGACAATGAACGGAAGCAATCAAAAAACAAAGTAAATGATAAAATCCACATTTCAATTATATTGTACTGATGTTATGTTCAAATTGCATAGAGTTCCTGGTCCTACACTGACAATCTAAAGAACTGCATTTTAGTTTTAAAATAAAAGATGGGACCTGATTCAAGTACGCACAATTCTCAAAGGCACTGATAAAGTTAACACAATGGACTTCAATGGACTCAACAGTAAAACACAAATCAAAGACACAAGTGGAAACTTAGGGCATGTGCTCTGAAAACTAAAAAAAATAAGAAGATACTTTTCTAAACAAAACTTAGTGGGAGCCTGGAACAAGGCACCCATCCATATTGTCAATTGAAAATCACTTCTTTCAATAATTCACTAGATGTGATTCTTCTTTTATTTGTAACCAGGGGCATAGTTACAGGTGGGCCTGGGTGGGCCAAGACCCACCCTGATTGATCCTAGGCCTACCCAATCAGTCCAAAGCAATTTAAGATTTTTTTTTCCTTGTTTGTGTTACATGATTAGCTTTTTAGTGTTAAGTGTTTGATTTTTTCATCGTATGCAATTTGCTATTTGCTGTATCTTTTGTGACCAATAAGAAAATTACGGTGCATGTGTAACCGTAGCCTAAATGGCTTTCGTTGTCATCAGACACTCTTAGAGCTATCTAGCCCTAGGTTTTTGGTTTATTAGCCAACATGGCAAAACAAATGCATTTATGTTTTTCATAACGCAGTGTGTAGATGACGAGACCAGCTGTAGCGGTGAGGCTTAATAATAATGCAAAATTAAGTGTTTCTGAGCTTCCCAAATGAGGCCCCATTTCTCTGTTCATCTCTGTGGTGCAGCCACAGAGAAACCATTCATGTAAGATGTTTTCTTTTGATAAGGACAGCTCCCAAAGGGGGATGCACTTAGCTAAGCCTGGCTATCATGATCAATGGTCATCCATTGGCGCCTATCTGTTTAGGGAGTGCCAGTTGGACATCTGGACTGCATTACTAAGTGTCAGGAGTAAGTGACTCATATCTCACCTTGATCAACCAATCAGGGACTGGTAGGGCCGAGTAACCCACGTGGGACTCTGATGCCCATGGAACTTTCAGCCAATCAATGAGCTGAAGTTCCTCCAGGTAAAAACAGGCAACACAGAGAGCCTGAGAGATTCAGATTCAACAATTCTAAAGGGAATTCAAAGGAGAATCCCAAGGGCAGGACATTCTCGCAGCGCGCCTCCTGACCATCCTGAGACTGAGCCCGGACAACCACGGAATGGCCAGTGTGTCTGAGTGCCAGAACTTTCCTTTGTTCTAATAGTCTAGAGTGGAGGTTGCCAGAGAGTAACCAGCAGCAGGCCTCGTGAACAGGTCGGAACTGTGGACAGCTGAATTACTATTCAGAACTAGCTCTTCATCAGGAACGAACCGGTCCTCTTCCTGACTTGCTGGGACCCAAAGTCATCTTTTCTCCTGTGCACAAACTTTGCTAGTTAAAGCCAACAGTGAGCATCAGCAGCGCACCGTCGCAAGCCGCACAGCACAGCCTGGCACCGAGCCAGAGAGCGCGGATTGGACAGCAACAAGCCTGCAACTGTTTCTTTGTGGCCGCAGGAGATCTGAATCCCCAAAGATTGGATGAGTATTCAACTTCAATGCATTACAGCTTGAGAATTCAATTGTTATCCCAACCAGTTGATATCAATTTAATTCCTAAGAGTTATGTACTTGTTTGAGTATCTAATGTAGAAGTTATAACCAAGTTCATTTATGAAACGGTCTTAATGAATGATATACTGAACGTATGTCCTCTTGATATGTGTAACACTTCGTAACTGATTGAATATATACCTTTTGTATTCTGATAACCCTCTCGATAAGATCTGTTAGTTTTATATGCATATTCTATGTATTAATAAATGTATCCTCGTGTATTAGTACCTGTGTGTGAGCGTTGTTTGAGTTATATCGCATGGTTGGATTCTAAAGCCATCAAAAGAATCAACTTTGTGATTTACTGCTACAATTAATAATTGTCTCAGTAAATGCCCAAACCCTACAGAACTGGTGCCTTCAGAGAGCCACTATGATTACATATTTGGCGTCCCTGAACCGGTTTCCCCTACACAGCCATGTAACAAATAAGACACATGAGATGTTAGAGGCATCTTGGGTTTAAGGAGTACAGCCTGGCTTCCCGAATACAAGTGTTTCTGGAACGCAAGCGGCAGTACAGTTGTTTGCTTGTAGCAGAGTTAAGCACGAAGAGGTTCTAAAATTTCTCCTGTAAACAAATTCTAAGTTTTGGAATTTATGAATAACATTAAGATAGATGCGAGTGTGCATTTTACAGATAACTATTCATATTGCCTCTAATTGCCCTGTAGTATTTTTAAGTGAAAGACGTTTACAGAGCTAAAATACATCCAAACTATGTATTTGACGGTTTTATTAGCAGACCATTCTTGCAATTAAAAGTACAATTAATTGGTTAACACTGTAATGTGACTATACCAATTCAGTGTTAAGTGTAGTGGGAAGTAAGTCATGAATTTCCAAATTAGGTGTCTTTTATCATCAAAAATAGAATACTAATTTCGTGGGATTCATACAAGTTTAAAAGCATCATGAAGGATCAAACAAGATCTTCAGAACTTAATTTTTTAATACCTCCGCAGATTTATTCTAATGGTGCCTCACTCGATATTACCCTTGGGGCGATGCATTTACTCCAACCTCTGAAATCCATACATGCATGCACGTTCTTCCAGTATGTTATGCTAAAGTCCACTGAATATTTAAAGGCAAGATAAACCCTGCATGGTATTTTAAAAACAATATTTTGGATGGATTTTGAATCTTGCATTTTGCACTGTGTTCATTGTATTTTCAGAGTAACCTGTAAAACTAGTGAACAATCTAAAAACAGGCATACAACATATTTAGAACTGTAACAAGCAACAAGTGAAAATGAGCTCTTGCAGCTTTTCTTAAAGGCTGTTTCCTCAGAGAACTTCTGTGTTATGACAAAGGCAAATCTGGGTCCAGCATTTGAAGATAAGGTATAATTTAGAAGCTGAGTGGAATACCATGGACTGCAGTGTATATTTTCCTTTTCAGTTTGCATAATATTTAAATACAGATGATATTCAAATGTTAACTTCTGCTGGCTGTTATATTTGCTTCAACATAACGGTACAAAAAAATTAAAAAAATCGTACTTTTTTAATAATATTGTGGCACCCTTTCCTGGCATTGCGGTAGAAGAGTGCTCAGCTAGTGTGTGCGGTGAAGGGCAGGATGAAAGTAGTAGGGGCCAGGGCGCAGACTAAGGGGAACCTCTGGCCAAGGCTGCTCACCAATTGTGGAATGGGTGTACACAATTGTAATAGTTACATAAATAATTTCCCCAGTTTGGCACCCCCTTTTATACCTGAGCCCACTTACCACCCGATACCTACAGATGCAGCCATTCAAAGTGCGCGGTACACACACGTACCAGAGGTAATTGGCTACGGCGTCGCGCATTGTGACGCACGATGTCACGCGGTACCGCGGTACGTGATTGGTTGACCAACTGGGGCACTCGTGGTGCGTTGGTCGGTCGTAGAAAGATTTAAATGTCTTTACTGTGCCCGTTGTAGTATTGAATATTTATATGGAATTTTACCACTGAAGGGAAATCTTAGTGCCTGAGCATAAAAAGAATAGGAGCATACTGCAACGCGTGTGAAGGCCATAAACGATATTAATTTTGGAACTTAAACATACAGTATATGGCTGGTCTTGGTACTTTAAAGAAAACATACACACCAGTATTCTATTTCTCCCTAAAGATTTTAAGCATCGAAGTCTTTAACTAACGTGATACCGGAGTCAACAAGCATACTTTTAGAATTTGATTAAAAGGGAATATAATATGGAATCGCGTATCTAAAGAAATTAATAAAGATATAATTATATTCATGTTGCAAAAAAACTGCAACGGACATAAAAACTCCCTTGCTTTTAACAGAGCGTTCCATAATTTCTAACTACGAAAATTATTTAAACTGCGATACTTATCATTCAACCAGAGCTCGAAATATCACAAGGATCCTCTAGAGCACAGCAAAGACTGTATTAAAAGAATCGCGTATCTAAAGAAATTAATAAGATATAATTATATTCGTGTACTGCGACAGGGCTGTGTAGGGCTGTTTCACCTCTCTCTTCATGTGACTCTATTCAAAAGCCATTTAGCAAAGAGGGGATGAGAAGAGTGACAAACTAGTATACAGTTCTTTAAAACATTAATAAAATAATAATAATAAAAACAATAATAAAAAACATTGCCACACCCAGACCGTTAAACCAACGCATTAGCACGTCAAAGCCCATTGAGGAGCCAGGCGCAATAACTGTTTTGTCCCTTGATTTACTGATCTGCATTAATTACAGAAATCGAGTTCCTGCTCTTTGCAGACGACGTGGTCCTGCTGTCGCCCACAAAACAGAGGCTGCGGCAGAACCTGGCGCTGCTGGAGCAGCACTGTCAGACCTGAGCGCTGACAGTCAATCTGGACAAGACCAGTTATGGTTTTCCAGAAAAAAAGCCAGACCTCCAATAGTCTTCCTGAAATCGTCGGATTATGAACGAATAAAAGCATCTTATAAAAAACACGTTTGCGTTTGTTTGGGAGCTATATTATGTATTTTTCATATGTAAGATATAATGATGTGTTCCCGCTTACACATCGCACGACTTTAAAAGCTAGAAAAACAGGTTTTGATTCCCATTATCTGGTGAGCCTTGTTTTGTCAAAGGACAGCACAAAAAAAAAACAGACATTGTGTGGTACAGAACGGAGCTCAGTCAATTCAAACAAGTTCAGTTTCAAAAAAACTGCAACGGACATAAAAACTCCCTTGCTTTTAACAGAGCGTTTCATAATTGCCAACTATGAAATTTATTTAAATTGCAACACTTATCATTCAACTTTAAATAAACTTTATTTTATATAGCGTTTTAAATGAATAAGTAATTAGATTGCTCATAAACCTAATTGCTTTTTCTACATAAACACAGCGTGATTGCTCTCTGAAAATGCTTTTTCTTTATATTTAGGCTCAGATTTCAACTATAGATCGTATTATTATAAACTTTCTTGGAAAAATGTCTTTTATGTAAACCATGTTTGCTATTAATTCATTTAGGGCTAGAATATGTTAATTGTCTTCCAATCGAGTCGAGTTGACATTAGAAGCTTGCCACACCTGGACTGTTACACCAACGCATTAGCATGTTAAAGCGATTTCATTGAGGAGCCTAGCTTTCTTAAATAGTAAGTACTGTACTACTTACTTGAAAATACCTGTGAAACCGGTTTAATTCGTCACAGCCAGCACTCCCGCAGAGAGGGGGGTTGTACTCGTTAATGTCTTAGCCGGAACACATCATTATATCTCATTTTGTATTTCTATAAAAAAAATCATTTGCCCAGCTTAACACTATTGCTGTTGTTTTTATCCTGTACAGCACTTTGAGGAGCACAGCTTTCTCACCACTTAGATTACTTTTTGATACCATCCTTACACAAAGCAGAAACTTCTTGTATTTTCCGATGACATACAAGTGGAAAGATTACAGATTTTAATCGTCTTTTTTCTGAACCAGGAAAAATCTGATCATGTTTCTCTATAACAATAATAAAAAACTTTATTTTACATATCACCTTAAAGTGGCATCTCAAAGCAATACAGTAGATGTAAACCACAGATTACAAAGTAAATATCCAGACAAACGCAAACGCGTTTTTAATAAAATGCTTTTATTCATTCAGCAGAGAGAGAGCTAAAACCTGGGCGTAACAGCTATTCTTTTTTCTGATCACTCGCTCTCTGGATAAACGTCTCACCTGTCCTGTTCTTTGTTTTCCTAATTTGCTGATTATGCCTGCTGCGATCCACTCCTGCCCTCACATCTAAAGAAGACTATATTAAATTTCTTTGCGTGGTCCATTGTGCAATTAACCCTTGTATGTGCTGTCCTTAAGGTGATATCACATAAAGGTGATATGTAAAATAATGTTTTTATTATTGTTATAGAGAAACATGATCAGATTTTCCCCGGTTCAGATAAAAAGTTTGTCACTAGTATACTTTTAATACAGTCTTTGCTGTGCTCTAGAGGATCCTTGTGATATTTCGAGCTCTGGTTGAATGATAAGTGTCACAGTTTAAATAAATTTCGTAGTTGGCAATTATGAAACGCTCTGTTAAAAGCAACTGAGTTTTTATGTCCGTTGCAGTTTTTTTTAAACTGAACTTGTTTGAATTGACTGAGCTCCGTTCTGTACCACACAATGTCTGTTTTTTTTTGTGCTGTCCTTTGACAAAACAAGGCTCACCAGATAATGGGAATCGAAACCTGTTTTTCTAGCTTTTAAAGTCGTGCGATGTGTAAGCGGGAACATTATATCTTACATATGAAAAATACATAATATAGCTCCCAAACAAACGCAAACGTGTTTTTAATAAGATGCTTTTATTCGTTCATAATCCGACGATTTCAGGAAGACTATTGGAGGTCTGGCTTTTTTTCTGGAAAACCATAACTCTGGTCTTGTCCAGATTGACTGTCAGCGCTCAGGTCTGACAGTGCTGCTCCAGCAGCGCCAGGTTCTGCCGCAGCCTCTGTTTTGTGGGCGACAGCAGGACCACGTCGTCTGCAAAGAGCAGGAACTCGATTTCTGTAATTAATGCAGATCAGTAAATCAAGGGACAAAACAGTTATTGCGCCTGGCTCCTCAATGGGCTTTGACGTGCTAATGCGTTGGTTTAACGGTCTGGGTGTGGCAATGTTTTTTATTATTGTTTTTATTATTATTATTTTATTAATGTTTTAAAGAACTGTATACTAGTTTGTCACTCTTCTCATCCCCTCTTTGCTAAATGGCTTTTGAATAGAGTCACATGAAGAGAGAGGTGAAACAGCCCTACACAGCCCTGTCGCAGTACACGAATATAATTATATCTTATTAATTTCTTTAGATACGCGATTCTTTTAATACAGTCTTTGCTGTGCTCTAGAGGATCCTTGTGATATTTCGAGCTCTGGTTGAATGATAAGTGTCGCAGTTTAAATAATTTCCGTAGTTAGAAATTATGGAACGCTCTGTTAAAAGCAAGGGAGTTTTTATGTCCGCTGCAGTTTTTTTGCAACATGAATATAATTATATTGTTATTAATTTCTTTAGATACGCGATTCCATATTATATTCCCTTTTAATCAAATTCTAAAAGTATGCTTGTTGACTCCGGTATCACGTTAGTTAAAGACTTCGATGCTTAAAATCTTTAGGGAGAAATAGAATACTGGTGTGTATGTTTTCTTTAAAGTACCAAGACCAGCCATATACTGTATGTTTAAGTTCCAAAATTAATATCGTTTTTGACCTTCACACGCGTTGCAGTATGCTCCTATTCTTTTTATGCTCAGGCATTAAGATTTCCCTTCAGTGGTAAAATTAGATATGAATATTCAATACTTAAACGGGCACAGTTAAGACATTAAATATACATATACATACTGTATACAGTACAGTTTGCATACGGTAATATGTTTATGTTCCTAAATCAATCTCTTTTATGAGCATGTGAAAGGCATGGTGAATCGATTCTCAAAAATTACTGTACTTTGCATGATTGGAAACAAATGCGTGATTGCGAAATGCTGTGGTGTTACTTTTACAAAGACGGTCAATGAAAAAAAGAATGTGGACCAGGGCAATACTTTGTTACAGCTTGTCCGAGGTCATTCATTATTAATACTATTAGTAATATCTTCGTTAAAGACTTTGATGGCGACAGCTCAAACATGAGAGGTTGAGCTTTATTAGCTCCACCTTTGCGGAAATTCCGGATACTATTATTTTGCTTGCGGTATTATAGGAGAATTTACGGTAACTAGCGGTATTTCCCGGTAACTCGCGGTAGACTGCGTACAGCGCACCGGAAAATAATGCGGTATCGCCTGCGCATTTTGCATGGCTGCATCTGTACGTATGTGTGCCCAAAATGACCCTAGTGTGTTGTACCCTGTTTCTATTGCGTTTTCTCCCTTCTTTCTGCTGCTGTGCTGATATATGTGTATCTCACAATAAAAGCACTTGTGCTGTCAACTAAAAGAGCTTGAGTGCCTGTCGTTCATCCTCGCTGAACGCGCCACCCTACAATATTTTTTATTCTACAAAAAAATGTCTGTTTTTTTTGTGCTGTCCTTTGACAAAACAAGGCTCACCAGATAATGGGAATCAAAACCTGTTTTTCTAGCTTTTAAAGTCGTGCGATGTGTAAGCGGGAACATTATATCTTACATATGAAAAATACATAATATAGCTCCCAAACAAATGCAGACGTGTTTTTTATAAGATGCTTTTATTCGTTCATAATCCGACGATTTCAGAAAGACTATTGGAGGTCTGGCTTTTTTTCTGGAAAACCATAACTCTGGTCTTGGCCAGATTGACTGTCAGCGCTCAGATCTGACAGTGCTGCTCCAGCAGCGCCAGGTTCTGCCGCAGCCTCTGTTTTGTGGGCGACAGCAGGACCACGTCGTCTGCAAAGAGCAGGAACTCGATTTCTGTAATTAATGCAGATCAGTAAATCAAGGGAAAAAACAGTTATTGCGCCCGGCTCCTCAATGGGCTTTGACGTGCTAATGCGTTGGTTTAACGGTCCGGGTGTGGCAATGTTTTTTATTATTGTTTTTATTATTATTATTATTTTATTAATGTTTTAAAGAACTGTATACTAGTTTGTCACTCTTCTCATCCCCTCTTTGCTAAATGGCTTTTGCTGTTTCTATTGCGTTTTCTCCCTTCTTTCTGCTGCTGTGCTGATATATGTGTATCTCACAATAAAAGCACTTGTGCTGTCAACTAAAAGAGCTTGAGTGCCTGTCGTTCATCCTCGCTGAACGCGCCACCCTACAATATTTTTTATTCTACAAAAAAGATGCACACTTACATTTCCTCAAGGCGGTGACAGCGGTAAAAACTGGGCAGCTCCTGTATCTGATTATTAGACAGTTCCCTGTAAAACACAATGGCAAAATACTGTATGTACAGTTTATCAGACTTCTTTCTAAAACTAAGAAATGGAAGAAATACTGAATTTTGTGAATACATAATATTAGGAACAACAACTCAGTGTCCATGTTTTTCATTCAGTAATACAATTCTTAAAGACAAAAACCCATATGTTGAGATGCTTACAATCTCTGTCATTGGACATGCTTTTTCTGAAATAACAAAATATACAGTAGTTCAGAATGTGACAAGTCATGTCATGTCATTTACCAAACTGCTTTATAGCATACAGTGTCTAGGGAAGCGTACCCGGCAAGCAACGAGCACAAGGCGGGGTACACCCTGGATGGGGTGCCAGTCCATCGCAGGGCGAGTTCAAGCTAATTATACATGGGGACAATTTGGAGGCCACGGTAAGGACCAAGGGGGGAATGATAAGGTCAAAGGGGCCCGAACTCCCTACTCTCATCAAGAAATGCCTGGGGATCTTTAATGACCACTGAGAGTCAGGACCTCAGTTTTACATCTCATCTGAAAGACGGCACCCACTACAGTATAGTGTCCCTGCCACTATACCAAGGCAGTTGGACCCACACAGATCACAGGGTGGGCACCCCCCGCTGGTCTCAGCAGCAACCATAGCTTCCCAGGAGGTCTCCCATCCAGGTACTGACCAGATTAAACCTTGCTTTAGTGAGTAACCAGTTGAGAGCTACAGTATGACAAGTTTAAAGGTAAGATAAACATTTTAATTAAAAATTGGTAAGGTAAGGATCGAAATTGTTTCCCCTTCCGGAACATCATTTTCATGATCAACAAGCAGACAATTAGAAATTAGACAATTAGATTTTCAGTGACTTAATAGGTGTTGTGTAAACTCAAGGTTCTTAATGCTTTCTTTTACATCATGTATGGTTATAAATAAACATTATAACTTATAAGAAATTCTCTTTTTGTCTTGAAAATGTATGCTTTTTTATTTTTGTCTATTTCATGATTTCTCTTCCTTTACGTATAGGTTTAATTAGTATTTATCCAATTCATGTTCATTTCTGTTTTTCTCATGACCTCTATATTTAAATTGTTGCAAAGAAAGTAGAAATACACAATATGAGGCCACTTCAGGGTTTTGTTTGTGGGACGATTGACTTTCTCAATAAAAATGTCAAAGAAAATGTTATCTGTAAAAGCTGTCAGCTGGCTGAGCACCTTGAATCCAGCTGTAATGCTGACCTCTACTGTAACAAAGATTTAGCAGAGCTGCATGCACTAGTAGCACTGTGGACAGACTGCATTCATACTACAAAGGTGAAGGGAGGAGGCTTCAGACAAGAAAGGGTAAGATAACTCAGTGAAGATTGCAATGTCTGTTTCCAGGCCTTACTGGAAATGGATGTGTGCACTGCCAATCTGAAGGAAAATGTGAAGACCGATTACTTCAAGATTACTCAGGAACCTAGCCCCATCAGTAGGATGTTAGAGATACAGAGAGTGGAGTGTGCATGAGTCTTGTATTGTGTGTTATTTTACTTGTGAGATGGTTGAAAACCTGTGTAAATGAACAGGCTTCAGGCCAGAGCTGGGGTTGATCCAGTTGCCATATATACATGAGAACAGTGTGAAGTGCAAGAGATGTGTAAGCATGAACTGAGATGCTGGGATACTGAGACGTCTTGATTACCCTCCTTGGACAAAGATCCAAATGGGTTGAAGAACCATTTTTTTTAATTTCACAGACTGTCATCTAGTAATTCACTCTGTTTCATCTGTGTTCTTCTCTATATTTAATTGGAGTTCTCTTTAGTAGGTACTGTATGTGAAGGTTGAGTGAGAAGGAAAGAACACACTGGAACTCTGTGAGGGAGCCAACACAGACAGACAAACCAGCATCCAGGAACTGATGAGAAGGGAAAAGAGCTGCAGAAATGAATAAGGAAAGACAAGCCAACTTTTGAAGCAGCTAGGAAGCTGAAAACTTCTATAGTTTGATGAGGAGTTTTGTTTTTTTTATTTTAAAATAAGAGCACTGTGGTGCAGGGTCTTTGTAACTTGTGTTGGCGTCTTATTTTTAACCACGCTTGTAAAAATACTTTTTTTAATCCAGTGATTGTGCTGGGACTTATGCATCAGTGCTATACAAAGTATTCTTGGATTTGTAACACATTGATCTTTGAGAATATCAAAGGTGTACATTTAGCAAAATCATAGGTTGGTGTGAAAAAATGTATTCTATAAACTAAATTTATACTTAAATATGTGTCTTAAAGTTGGATTTGGAACTACAAGAATAAGAGCAGAATGCCTTGAAACTGTCCAATTTGTAACATTGTATGAAAAATTATAGAGCCCTTTTGTTCTTTTCTGACAACAGGACAGGCTTACAATAAATTAACCTGAACAGACTCACAGCACTTGCAGGCTTGGCAGCTGCTGGCACAGGCTCTGGGGAAGAGAGGTAAGTCCAGCCCTTGTTAGGGTCCTAAAAGAGATGGGCCAGAGAACAGTCAGGATGAGCCACTGCTCATTGTCCAGGACCAGAGAAGCAAGAATTTTCACTGAGATGACACTAACAATCAGGGACATATAATAAATGGAGTTAAACTGAAGAGTCCTGGAACAGTTGGGTGAGCAAGTGTTTCCTGCTTGGAACATCATTTCTGCCAACAGATAATTATACTTGTTGAATGAAAAGAACTGTTTACCAGTTCTGTGTTCTGCTCACCACCTTTGTTTGCACACAGCAGCTAACACTATATTTATTTAACAGTCCACACAAATAGCAGTCAGCTGAAGGAAGATTACAATGACTAAACAAAAGTAAAAAAAGCACTGGAGACTTAACTACTGTAGATTCCTACTGAGTAACTGGTTAATCCTTTTAAACTAGTTATTAATTTATGATCTTGTTAAAATAATATTATCAAGAATGCAGCTTTTGTAATTATGTCAATGTGATTGAGTATTTTGTATAAGGACAAACAGCAAATGATTTCTATCTCCATCCTTTAAAAATGTTAATCTTTTCTTTTTCAGAATAACAGAACTTGCCTAATATAGAAATGTAAAAATAAATTTAATCAAATACATCTGAGTTACATAAAATATGGAAAACTTGAAACATATTCTTGTAATGTATATTTTATCAAATAAACATACTTTAAATTTCAGAGGACTGGTAAATGTCAGGTGTTAACTTTGAATCTCATAATATAAATACTGTAGTCCTATCCCAGACAACACTGTTTTGGGGATAGACCATGGGTAAAGACACCATTTTTTGTACAAAAAAGCATATTTTCTTGTATTTTTCTGTTTTGGGGGATTTGATTATGATTATGTCATAGATTATGTCATTGTATGTTATTTGCAAAATTAATTAAAATGATCAGAATTCATTGCTTTGTAAAAATCAGAGCTTCAAAGAGTCATTTGTTTCTTTGAGATTTGCATACATCTAGCCAATCTCAAGAAAATCTTTATTATTTTATTAATTGTATGTTTGGAAAAAAGTTTAATTAAAATAATATTTAAAAGACAAACTTACAAAATTTCCAGACTAGTGGTTCCTTTTAGGTCAGGGAATTCTTTTATTTCTGTGGCTCCATTCAAGGATCTAAAATGGGCAACGAATACTCTTTAGTAACTCTTATGTCTATTGTGTTAATATGAAAAAGGCTAACTAGTAAACAGACAAGTGTCATACAGCTATTGTTCCTTACACAAAACCACAGAGACAAAATAACTAGCAGCAGCTCATTTTGCATTACCAAGAATTAATCTTTTCTCAGCCCTTTCTAAAATCAACAGAACTACATTGTACAGCAAAACATTTGGCATCTATATTTATTTTTACAACAATTTATTTTCAACAGAACCTTAATTATTCTTGAAGAGTTGAACAACACAAAATGTATCAAACTAATACCACTTATGTGAACAAATCATTTCTTTACATAATGCCTAAAAAATTTAACAGTGGCAGAAATGTAAAGTTCTTAAAGTAACTACAGATAAATAAAATAAACATTAGTCAATAAGGAAAGTGAAACAATTTCTACAACAAAACTTTTCAGGTTGTTACCGAAATAGCTACCACAAACATTTTGTTTACATTTGCTGTTCATGCTGTAAGTCAATACAGTTTATATGTCAATTGTACCTTTTGTTTTGATTGTACACCCCAGTGGTATCAAAGCTACATTTTTAAGCATTCAGAACCAAAGGGAAATAATAGATTTTGACAGAACAGATTAAGAACATAAAAGGTTGATTATATTGTCCCATACAAGGAAAGGTTAGAAACAATGGAAAACAAATCCTTTTGTTATAGCATTGACATGTTAACTTTTTTCCACCGAGTTTCCTTAATTACTTACAGAGTGTGTAGCTTAGGCAGGTATTGGAATGCAGATCTCCCAACAAACTGTATTGGATTCTCATAAAAATGGCTGAAAAAAAATAATGTGATCTCAGTGTGGAGGTATAAACAAAGTCTGTTTTACTTCTAATGATTATTTTAACATATCCCTAGAACAGTAATTTAAAATTAGAATTTTACAGTGCAGAATAATTTTAAAAGAATATGAATAGATGTGACATATTGAGTGTGGTACATTTCCAAAACTACAGTAAGTATCTTCTTGATTGCTATGGAAAGAATCTGAAAAAGATTAAAAATCTAAACTCAAAAACATACTAATGAGCTAATGCCCTAACACAGAAACACAGAAATATTTTTGTTAAGGTATTTAATATATACACTATCTCATGCTCATGTTTTTTCAACTGGTGTTCTGTTGACCAGGTTTGATATATGTGTTTAATAGCTTTCTCTTCACTATTCTTTACACTCTATTCACTATTCTTAGCTCCTCTTAAAACTCCAAACATCTCCTTTACTCACCTTGGTGAAGCAAGATGAAGTGTTAAATCAATAATAAATTAATAAAAACAATCATTTCGCAAATCTTACGAAAAGAATGGGCAAGACAAAACAAATAGTTAGAGGGCTAATAAAATCAGTACAGTTAGTGAGTTTGCATAATTTGCAGGTACAGATGTTGTTCTAATATGAATTTACTCATCCACAGAGACACTCACATGGTCTGTAGAAGTGGGTTCCCCACAAATGCTCTCTCGGGAATAGCTTTAATATTGTTGTTATGAAACCCCCTGTAAAAAAACAAGAAGACTATGTACAGTGCCTTGAAAAAGTATTCAGACCCTTGCATAGTTTTCACATTATGATTCTATAAAGCTTACAGTTGTGACATATTGATTTAGTAATCAGTATTTGTTATATACAAATTAGATGTAAATAGATTGATAACATGAAAGATGGTGTAGGGCTTTTGTGCATTTACTGGGACAATTATTAATTGTAGCAGTAAATCACAAAATGATCCCTAGATGGCTATTAGAAAATTGACCTTGCGAAACAATTCAGCATTGCCGCTACAATTTCAAAATCATGATTGTTTTTCTGTGGCAAATCTGAATTGATTTAGGTGCACAAAACAAGCCACACAGTTTTTTGTCATCCCTGTGCAATAATACTGCTTCAAATAATTTAGATTTAATACACCTTTCTCTGTCACGGGATCACTGTGTGGTATGGCAAGACCTCTTCTCGAGAGAGAAAGGCACTGCAGAGAATGATGAATGTGGCCCAGAAGATCATTGGCTGTGGTCTCACAGAGATTAAACATCTCTATGAGGACTGCTTCCGTGGTAGAATTCTGACCATCACAGAGAACAGTCACCACCCTGGGCATGAGGTCTTCACCCCACTACCCTCTGCCCACTGCTGTCTTTGGGATGAGACGTTAAACCAAGGTCCTGAGTCTCAGTGGTCATTAAAGGTCCCCAGGCATTTCTTGAGAAGAGTAGGGAGGTATCCCAGTGTCTGAGCCAAATTTCCCCCCTCAGCCCTTAGTGTGGCCTCCAAATTGTCCCCATGTGTATGATGAACTTGCACTTGCCCTGCGATGGAGTGGCACCCTGTCCAGGGGATACCCTGCCTACCGAGTATATTCCAGCTTCACAGTGACACTCACCAGGAAAGGCGGAAATAAAAATGGATGGATCAATCGCATGATATCTACGATTAGCACCCTTACAGTTCAATAATGCTTTATCACTGAAATACTTGTTAAGAATAAAAGAATCAAAGTTCTAACCACCGGTTAAACCAAGTTAGAAGAAAACCAGAAGGGATTTATAGAACCAGGCAACACTTTATGTGGTCTAAACGGTCGCAAATAGGAAATGTTGGTAGCAAAATGAGTAAGTAAAACAGTGAGACAACAATACATGAGGTATTTTAAAAAGAGAACTAAAAATTTTTATTCTAAATTTACTTCAAACCAACAGAAACAGAACAATCTCAGTGTGATGAGTGAGTTTTCCTCTTACTTATACATTTTTTTAATATTTGGAGTTATGGATGCATGTTGCAGCCTCATGTTCAACTCTGCATCCAATCTGTTGCGATACATCATTTTTGTGGACATGTACGAAGAAAATCCAGTTTCACACAGATAGGTGGTCACAAACAGGAGAAGAACTGGATACTAATACTGGATATTTGTTTTTGGTGCTGCACAAAACTCTGCCAACTGCACTTCATTGAAAGCTGTTAGTAAGGAAGAGTCTGAAATCAGGTCAATGGCTATTAGAAAATCAATCGATCAGCAACGAACACACATGGATTCAATACATGAGATACATTTATTAATACATAAATTGTACATATAAAACATATAGCAGTGTGCCTGGATACAGATGGCAGATTTTACTGTGAGGGTTATTAAAATGCAAGGTATATAATAGGCACATACCTTATAGCAAGATATAAGAGATACAAAACACAAACAGATACAAAACAAAGAATATACTTCAGAACACCATTCTATGAAGTGCCATTTAGGCATATTTTATTCAAACTTTGCCTCTCATACACACACAATTCCTCTCACTTACACACAAAATATTCTCACACTATCCATTTTTTCTCTCACATTCATATAAAATGCTCTCTCACTCTCCAGTTTATCTCTCATACACACATAAAATGCTCTCACATTCACTAGTTTTGTCTCTCACGTTCATATTGTGAAGGATTGTTTTACATGTATGTGAGAGGTAAAACTAGTGAATGTGAGTGCATTTCATGTGAGAGGAAGCATAAACGTCTATAACGATTGTAAGTATAAGGATAAACTACTGCAAGGAATCGGTCCACCTGAGCAAACAAGATCATAATAATGTTGACATCCAATATCGTAGACACTATGGAATATGTGCCGTTCCTGGAAGGATAGTCCTCCCGCACAGCAAAGAGTCCACTCTAGTAACTGTGAATTCGGGGTTAGTGTAGTTATCTGACCATTGACAAAGTACAACTATTTTTTAGGGTGCAGGTTAAGTAAGCGAAAGTGTTCAAATATCCATTTGTCCAAAACTGAGGGGGCTTGACAGTTCAGTTGAGGGGGCGACACCCCCTTTTGCCCCCCCCAGTGGCACCGGGGTCTGAACATGCAACTAACGAAGCCAAAATAAGTACTTTATTTTGATGTAATGGTGGTGGTGCCAAAGCTGGGACGGGAACATTATCACGAGTATCAGCTTGGAGACAGTCTGTACGATACGAAACCCAAGAAATTACGTTGAAATAAAGTACTTATCTCGGCTTCTGTAGTTGCAGGCTGCATTGACGGAAGAACGCTTATCGCAGGCATCGTACCCGATGACAATGAAGCCATTGCTTCTGGTGTGACTAAGATGATTAAAGCTATAGCTTAGCTGAGTGCTTGTTGCGGTGAGGTTGATTTCTTATCTCAGAGCACAGCAGAAAATGAGAAAGCTTGTTGATAAATTTTCTCAACCAATCACATTGGGCCGTTTATATGGATCACCTACTGTACATTGGGCCATAATTCACCTCTCACACACGTAAAATGCTCTCACACTCTCCATTTTTCCTCTCGCTTACACACATAAAATGCTCTCACATTCATTAGTTTTACCTCTCACATACACCTAAAATGCACTAACAGTTTTGTCTTTCATGTTCATACTATGAAGGAGTGTTTTACGTGTATGTGCAAGGTAAAACTAGTGAAAATGGGGAGATATTTCTGTTGTGGTGACACACCCAACAGTGTCTCTCTCAAGTACCTACTAGTAGTAGGTGACCGCGGGTCTGAGCAAGTCACTCTTTAGGGGGAAGAAACTTGGTTTGTTTCCGGTGTAGTGCTGCTGCTGAATAAAATCTTATTCAGATTGTCTACAAGAGTCCAAACTTATACTTTGGTGATCAAACGAACCGTCCATGTTGGCGTTGTCTAGCGATTTAAGTACCGGCATTCCCCGAGCCGACACTTTGCTAAAACAAGGTTCTAGTCCCTATACAGACAACACTGGCCTTCAGGTGATTGTCTCTAAGGGTTTGAAAATGGCCGGTGAAGCAAAGTTCTGAGCCCTGCAGTGGGCTGCAAAGACAGGTGATGATTGGTTGAGAGTTTGGCGGGTATTTGAGACCCACGTGGGGTTACCACGCCCTGCAGGTTCTGATTGGTTGATCAAGGTGAGAGAAGCGTAACAATGTCCTCTGACATCTAGGACTGCTATCCAGATGTTTCCAAGAATCTCACAGACAGATATACGCCGAGAATGGCCATCGGAGAGAAAACCCTTTAAATCAGAAATGCAAGAATAGCTTCTCTATGGCTACACCACAGAGATGAGGTAGAGAGATGGGGCCTCATTTAGGAAAACACAGCAACGCTTAATTCTGCCTTAAGCATCGTCGCTACACACTATTTTTTTAATTTTGTGTGTTTATACAGTATATAAAACACAGTATGTTAAGTATTAAGTTAATATTAAAAATAAAATTAGGGCTGCTCCACAATGCAAGATTACTCAGTGCCCGGCCATATTGTAACTTATTTGAATGAGAAGAAAAAGCATTTTGAGGTTTATTCAGGCTCAAATATTCTGACACTGGTTGTTTTTAATTATCACAATTCTTTGACTTTTTTTTTCATCCTATGTATAAACATAGTCAATGACTGATGTGCTGGTCACTTATGTTACAGGGTTACTTCCTGGAAATTAGACACAAGAAGGGCACAGAGAACATTATAGCTGATGCACCTTCTTAGCTTTGGGGGAATTTATTTTGTAAACTGAAGAATTGTAGTGGAGTTTATATTGCGAACTGCTTACTTAGTTTTAACAAACATTGTTTGTTATTTAGGGTGCGGGTTCTGTGTCCCACTGTGTCTGTTAATTGGAATTGGCAGTCCTGTTTGGGATGTGGGTGTTTTCCCTTTTTAGATCTGTCTGGGACTGGAGTGGTGACCGACTGGCAAATTGTTAAATTACGTTGTTCTGTAATCTGCAATTCATCAATGATATCTGTAAGTTTAAACGATCCAGCTAGATGCAAGAGAAGAGGAGGTTGTGGTCTGCTGAGAATTTTATTAACTTCTTGGTTATAAGGCAGTGGTGCATGTTTAAGGGATGTTTTATGTGCTAGTGTATGTTTTTATGTGCTTTCCAGCATTCAAGGGAGATGCAAACACATTTAATTTGATTTTGTAATATAACTAATTTTAAGTGTTTGTTGTTTATTATCTTTTTAAAGTCAGTTCTTGTCAAAATGTTGTGGCATTAAACAATTGGAAATTGTTAGTCTGGTCTAGCCAGTAGAACTATGCTTTACTTCCCCCATTGTCAATGACCCGCCATTCACACTTTTGCTCATTCACACCTGAAAAAGACTCCACAACCTCTTTTTCTTTTAGCATGGAATAAGCAGGCTACATATGCTGACACAGCACTTTGTTTGCTCATGCATGTTCATTCATGTATTATTAACATTTTTCATATGTAAATAAAAATATTGTGATATACAGTATATATTTAATACAGATGTAAAATATATTATATACATATTATCAGATTTAAATATTACAGAAATACTTGATTTCCTTAAAGTACAATCAGCACATTGGTTGGGAAGCAAACCAAGGATCTTCTAACTCTTAGGCAACAATGCTACTACTCGTCACTCAGTTTGTACACATTGTCTGGACAAGGTTTAGGATGAATGCAAAATATACCTTTACCCTAAACCCATAACCAACTAAATACATACTGTATATTTATATTCATAAATTAACATTGTTAATGACAATAAACATATATTTTATAAAGTTATATAAATAATATAAACTTATTTTTTCAGTTACCAAAATGTCTCTTTAGTCACATGATTCCATACTAATATTCCAAATTAAGTAGATTTAAAAAAGTTATACATTTTTGTTTTAGGAAGCTAATGTTTTCAGTAACATCCAATGCACCACTAATGCCACCTATCAATTATCTTTGGCAAGTTAATTACACAGCTGAACTATACCTGAACTATAACAAAGCATAGTGCAGCCCCTATAACGTGATCGAAATGGCTTTGTATTTTTGATCATGATATTAATATGAATTATATTTTCAGTATTACATAGGTTTTGTTTTTAGATAATAATATATGTACTTTTATATATTAGAACAAAAATGTACTTTGTTTTTAACTTAGTGATTTCAAGGGACCATAAGTAGTGGGAATCATTTTTAAATAAATTGCATAGTGAAACATTATTTGGATACATATTAATTTGAGGAAATACATCCATGCAGCTCACTAAACTTTGTATAATAATTTGAGATGCTTTTCCAACCTACTATGAAATTTAGGTTCATAGAAGATCTGGAGATAGATTAAGTCTAATTCTATTTCTTAGACTTAGTCTAAGATTTAACTTTTTTCTCTAATAATCTTCTTGGTTGTACTGGCTGTGTGTTTTGGGTGTGTCATGCTGTAGAGGGATTTGATGCAAAAAAAATGGATATACCATTTCTACATAAATTAATAAAATCTGGAATCTTCAGAAATCATTCTTCTTCTTTCATTAAAAACCAAAGCATCAAGTACCACCTACAAGTTATCTTCTCATAGGAACAACAGAAAATCCCAATGACCAGCATAAGCATGTTTACACACACACACACATACAATAAAAATAGCACTGAGCACTTACCATTTCAGTGAGAGGGGTGAGCCTGTTTAGTTAAGCAAAGCCTTGCAATGTCAGGGACGAGAGCAGTGAGCTTCAAATGCAGATCTTGCTCAGCATCCATTTTGTTGCAGTACTTTGTCTTGATTGCAGTGAGAGCAGAGACGTTTTTCTCACAAAGGTAGGTAGTAGCAAAAGGCATCAAAAACTACACAGCCTTTAATGAAAGGGCTGGGTATTCACTCTGTCTTTGGATCCAGAAATCCAACAGTGACTGTCATTTCAATACTGACATCAAAGTCACAGCTGATGCAACTTCTCATGTTCAGCACAGGTCAGATGCTTGAGTATTCCTACAACATCAACAGTAAAAGGGTTCCTGATCCACTCTGGTGTGGCCTCAACTGGAAAATACTCTGAGAACTGTTCTTACAACGACAAGAGGTGCACTGCAATCACATCGCGAACAGCAGCAACAGGTGCCACACATTACGTGTGCAGATAGTTCTCCAACGTTGGGAAAGCAGAGACATCACTTGGGTTGATTTTATTAACAAAAAGCTGCAGCTTTTTCTTCATAGCAGTGATCTTGTCAGACATGTCAAAAATTGTCGAAGAGAGCCCCTGAAGTCCAATTTTCAGCTCATTAAATGTGAGATTTTACCAGCCACACTGGATCATCAAATAGGCTTGCCAAGGGAGAGTGCTGGTCATGCAAAAACATCTGTACCTCAGAGTGCAGTTGAAAGAGCCCCATGAGCATTTTGCCTCTTGATAACCATCTCACTTCAGTATGTAGCAAAAGCTGCACGTTTGCTGCCCATTTCATTACAAAGCACACTGAACAGACATGAATTTATTGGTCAAGCCTTAATACAATTCACAAATTTGACAGCAGAGTCTAACACAGATTTTAAATCGTCCGGCATTTTCATGACAACATCACTATGTCGGTTTTCCATCGCTCTAGCACTGTCTGTACAAACTCCAACGCATTTTTTCTAGTCAATGCCATTCTATTAGAATAAATTCATTCAGAAGATGAAATATACACATAGTACTTGTCAGCCCTTTTGCCAACAGTAAACAAAGTTCTTCACCAATAGTGTGGAGCTTCCCTGCTTTAGCAATCCACAAGCTTACATTTTCCCCTGTTTCCCCTTAAAAGACATTCAGGAATCCATTTCAGAAGTTAAAAGAAGTTTTTATTTCATGCGCATGGGAGTGAAGCATAGAGATTCTTGAAATATTTTTCTCAAATTAACCTTGAACAGTCCTTAAATATCTTTCTGTTATCTATCACACTTTCCTGTGCTTACAAAATTGGCAATGCTCCAAAATCACGCACATTCTCCTACCTCCCTATTTGCTAAAGATAATTTATTTTAATACAATTGGTCACTTAGGTCACTTACAAAGAAAGTGTACTACTGTGATAATTTGAGCTATATGAATATAAATATATCATTATCAATTTCTTTAGATATGCGATTCCATATTATATTCCCTATTAATCAAATTCTAAAACGTATGCATTTTTTTACGAAAAAATAACGAGCACAAATATTCATAGAAAATGTTAAAACATTGTAACTTTTTATGAAGTATATAAACTTAATATTGTCAGAAGGAGCACTTAAAAACTATTCCAAAATAACACAGTATGTAACAGAATAAAACTTTGATGCTTAAAATGTTTAGGAAGAAAATGGAATACTGGTGTGTATTTTTTTAAACTACCAATACTAGCCATATACAGTTTACATAACACCCTCATCTTTCAGGCAGATAATCTTCTTTACAGTTAAAGTCCTGTTACTGTAGAGCCTATCTCTTCTTTTGAGTGTATTGTTTTACACTCTACCATAATTCCCATGATATATAGACCACCCAAACCTAATAAGCCTTTTTAGGTGTGTTTGCTGATTTACTTTCATTTTTATGCTTCAGATTTAAGAGTATCTGTATTCTTGGGAACTTTAATATACATATTGACTTTTGGTCTTTCAGTTTAACTAAGTATTTTCTAGCTCTGTTGGGATGCTTTGATCTACAGTTTGTTCTTAGCCCAACACATTACAAAATTACTTTTTTGTTTTTCACTTCACTTTCCTCAAACTAGGCCTTGCTGACCACTTAACTATTCTTTTAAATTACCTGTTTCTAACACTTCCACTTCACACTGTATAAGTTTAAGATTGGCCTAGGCTTACAAATTCTTTTCTATCCTCCATATTTTGTTTCTCTACCTCTGATCCTCTAGAGCTGGGGTTCTTAACCTGGGGGTCATGACCAGGGTCGCGCAATAGGCAACAGAGACAGAATTAACCAAAGGTTAACAGACACACTAGGGCGATAATAGGGACATGTACGCTGGTTCAGGGTGGTTACACATCAAAGGACAATAACAGAGGTAAACAATTAACCTGCACAGTTAAATTATTTACATTAGCAGGGCGACTTAGTGGTCAGTCTGCAAGCCCACAGACCATCCCCTGGATACAACTCCCAGCCTGCTCTGCGGTGCACCCGGCAAGAGAACTAGGTAGTCATGATTAGCTTAGCAATGGAGTGTTTTTTAATAGGTGGCACTTGAAGAATGAGAGGTAAAGATAATGCGGAGAAATGCACAGCAGAAAACTCTGAACAGAAAAAAAAAATTAACGAATTGAGAAAATACAACGAAAAGTACCTAAAGTATGGATTTACACAGATAAGTGATGGAGAGGATTAAGAACCGCTATCTGTGGTTTGTGGCGAAGTGTTGTCTTAGGAAAGTCTCCAGCCCTACAAACTGCTACGCCACTTGAAGACCAGACACTCAACATTGCAGTATAAACGTGTTGATTTTTTTTTAACTAAAGCTACAGGAGCTAAGAAGCCAACAATCTACCCTCCAAAGAGCCACCACTGTGAACCAGAAGGCACTTCAGGTGTCTTTCGTCATAGCTAACTTGATTGCCAAAACTGGGAAGCCAGACTTTTTTCTCACCGTGAGCTAAGGAATTAGCTAATATTGATACAAGTGTCAAATTATACCGTGTCTTACCGCATTGGGCATATGGAAGAGCAGGTGACTGCAAAGATAAATTTAGTGTTTATTTTTCTTTACAACTTGGTGAGACCACTGATGTCTCCGGAGATGCACAAATGCTTGTTTACAGCAGATTTGTTGAAGTGGGAGAAATTAATGAGGATCGCCACTGGCGATCAACTTTTGGTTTTGCTGGACACATATATACGTGAGTATGAAATTGACTGGGACAAGTGTGTGGGAATCTGCTCAGACGGTGCACGAGCAATGACTGGCAAACACAATGGACTAGTCACCAAAGTACAGGCCGTTGCTACGTTTGCTTTCTGGACACATTGTATGATTCATAGACAAGCCCTCTCTGCTAAAAAAATGTCCCCCGAACTCAAACAAGTAATGGATGAAGCTATTCGAACTGTAAAATCTATCAAGGCAAGTGAAACAAGCACATGATTTTAAAAGTAGGCCAGTGAAACAAGCGCACAACTTTAAAAGTGTATTCAAAAATTTAGTGTAGGATTACTGGAGAGGCAAGCTTTTGCTGTTACGCACCCGAACTGTGGAATAGTATTCCTTAAAATATTAGAGAGGCTGGCTCTGTGAATATTTTTAAATGGCAGCTCAAAACTTATTTTATGACTCTTGCTTTTACATAATTTTTCTTATATAATTTCAGTGCTATTTATGTTGTTTGTGCATAGTTCTTTTAATTTGTCATTGTTGCTTATTTTAAGTTGCTTAAAGTTTTTTGTAACTAACTTTTTTGTAACAAGCACTTTGAGTTGCAAAAAATTATGTGAAAGGTGGTATATAAATAAAAATGAGTGAGTAGGGCTTACAATTTATACAATGTGATGATTTTTAAATCTGTGTGTGTGTGGAGGAGGGGGTCGCGAAATAATTTTAACCCCAAAAAAGGTCGCACTCACAAAAAGGTTAAAAATCCCTGCTCTAGAGGACAAAATACATTTTCTTAGTAGCACTCTTTTATCTACCTTTGAAACCTCCATTCCTCTAAAAACTTTAACTTTTCTCTGCCCCATTATCCTCATGAATGAATCCTTGAGCATTGGTGTTGTACAAACAGTCCTTAAAATAGCCGCCATTATCCCCATGCCAAAAAGGCAAAACATGGCTCTGGACAACCTTAAATAATTTTGACCCCTTCTCCAACTTACCTTTTCTTGCAAAAATTCTAAAATGTGCTGTTACAATTCAGTTAAATAACCACCTCTTTGCAAATAACCTATTCAAATCCCTCCAATCCATCTTCCGACAACTTCACAGCACAGAAACTGCCCTGGTCAATGTTACTAATGATCTTCTGATAGCTTCTGATTCTGGTTCTCTTTCTATCTTCATTCTTCTTGATCTCAGTGCTGCTTTCAACACTGTTAACCATGATATCTTACTTTCTCGCCTTGAGACTATGTTTGGGGTTTCTGACACTGCTCTTAAATGGTAGAAGTCTTACCTCACTAACTGCTGTCACTATGTTTGTCTTGGTTCAAAGGTTTAGGTCTGAAATTGGATTTGTTAAGTCTGGTGTTCCTCAGGGCTCAGATTTAAGATCACATTGCTTCAATTATCATCTCTATGCTGACAATTCTCAAATCTACATTTATACCACCCCTGACACAGATAAAAATATGAATGACTCAAAACTTCCCTAATCTAAACTGTGACAAGACTGAAGTCATGCTTATTAGCACCCGCATCAACTTTGTAAAGCCAGTGCTGTAACCCTATCTGTGGATGGTACTGTACTTGAACGTCAGTCTAAATTGAAAAACCTGGGGGTGATATTTGATTCAGCCTTGATATCTACACTCTATGGGTTACAGGGCCCTCTCCTGTTATGCTCCAAAGTTGTGGAGCTCTACCCCTTAGGATATCCTTCACATCTACACTCAAAACCTCCTTCTTTAGAAGGGTCTTTACTTAACTGGTTCTGTTTTTACTCTTCTGCTCCTACTGTATTCAGTGCCCACATCTACTGTCTCCTCTCACTGTGTATTCTCATTGTGCATATCTTGTGTATTTTTATTGTTGTTGTGTTCTGCAAAGCACTTTGAGCAGCCAACTTCAAGGGCACTATATAAAATAACGTTTTTATTATTATTGACCTATCCATGGCCCCACCCTCCTTAGATATTGTTGCTAACTTAGTCAAGCTTTGACCAAATTGATATTGAAAGCAATAAAAAAACTCAACAAAGCATTAATTTCAAATTTTTTCCAGTAATCTGTCTAATGTGGATTAGATTAATCTTTTTTTCTAGACTAATAATTAATGGCACAAATTTACCTACAGGTTTTTCTTATTTAATTTCTTATTCTGAATGTTGCTTCTGGGAGGCTACAGGAGATTCTAATTCACAGTCTTTAAACACCACCAAGTTAAACCATTTATGTAAACAATAGGCTAAAATATTCAATACAGATGCAGGAAATAATTAAGAGTTATAGGAAATGTTAAGTTAAGTAATTTATTTACTTAGTGTTAGCAATGTGCTTGGTTGCTACTACAGCGGCACAGGACTGAACTGTGTTTGGCTTTTTTTACTGTCCTGTACATGTTTATTTGCTTTTAATTACTGTATGTTACTCTCTGGTTAAAGCCACCAAAGATATATGTTTTATAATCCAAATCTAAAATAAAATGATCTATTACCTTGACACTTTTGAGGTTACAGGATATGACCATAAGTCATTCTTTGAGTTATTCAATACTACTGAGTAGTTTTTGTTTTTATGTTTTATTTGCTTAATACAATATACTTTTAATGCCACTAAGTATAATATATTTTACAATCAACACCTAAAATAAAATTATGTTTTCTAATTACTATTGATATGCAATTACTAATAATTCTAATAAATACTGTATTTCATTAACAAAAATGAAAAAATCCAGTTAATTTTACTGTACAATGTGATACAATATAACACAGTATGATAGGAAACAATATGTACAATATTATATTAGGGCAGGAAAGCAATACTGGGTTAAACCACTTATGTTTTCAAATGCACTAAGAAACAGCAGAACTCGGTAAGAAAAAGTATTGACTTTCAGAGTATGGAAACAAGTTATAGAGTACATTGTATTTTTTAATTTGGACACTTGGGGAAATAATGCTTTTCCTGTAGGACTTTGGACAAAAAATAACTGACAGCAAACCAAAGCTGGACTAGTGTGTTCTCAGTACCAATAGACTACAGGCAGGAGAGAGGAAAGAAAAGAGATCACTCACAGTTCTTGGAGTTTAGTAAGTGTTCTAATGGCCACAGGAAACTCCTGAAGGTTGTTGTAGTTCAGATCACTGCAATAAATAACAACAGACAAATAAGATAATTTAAAGCAATTTTGATTAAAAAAGACAACTGAAATATTAATAAGACAAAAGTGCAAGAAAGATTTGTAATTTGTTCTGATACAGACCTAAAATATACCCCTTTTTACAATATTGTAACATCCTAAAGTACATTTTCTGTGTTTATATACAGCAGATTTTGGCATATTGTAACTTGCAACTCAAACACATTATCTCTGTAAAATAGATTCTTTCATACAAAAAACAATGCATGAAAGGGTGGGTGAAGGATAGGTGAGACAGACTTTGGTGACCTAAAAATCCATTCATGAATGTTTGTTACTTTGGTAATCACTTCAAGTAAAGTTTATATTGTACAATATTTTTCATCGCTTAATTGCTTAGCAAGAATAAGATAAGTCAATACATTAAATCAAATCCAAACAAGTGTTTAAACATAGAAAGCATTTACCATGTTTATGGAAGCATTCTCAAAATGCGCTACAACACTGGGCATGATATGTTTTGCACCACTCCTAAATCAGTGATTTATATCTCTCTTTTCATCTTCTGCAGGAATGTCTTCCACTCTCCATCTTCCCCACAAGTTAAAGGGAACAATTACAACAAAATCCTTCATCTGAAGTCATCATTGTTAAAATAGCTCTTTGTTCATAAATGCTGTAAGTGGAATTTATAAAAAGTGCAATAAACAAGAAAAGCCATACAAGTAGACCTTTATTTTGTCTCTGGTCTCTCCTGAGAGGTTGAGCACAGTTGTCAGAATGACTTCTCTATAGGCTATCAAAATACACTGTTGAATACGCTTCATTATCCAAATAATTATAAGTCTTATCCTTCATGTTATGTATAAGCCTTCAAAACAGTCTAAATGTATTTCTGTAAAGGTTTCTGGCACACTGCCACTCCTCTTGAAATAAGGCAGAGAATTAGATGAAACCTGTCTTGGAGGTGAGCCTAGGTGGGTTACAAATTTGCTGTCTGGTAAATTACTCATTTCTATTAGGGTTTAGCACTTATGGCTAATTTGTAGAGCTTCATTTCTTCTATCCACTTGCCAGATGCTTAGATATCACATCTATTGAGGGATGTTTTCTCCAGTTGAGTTAGTGTGGGTTTAGGTGGTACTTTTTTTTTCAGGCATCATTGCAAAATATACCAGAATTCACAATGTTCTCAAAGTTATACCTTCGTGTTCTTAATGTCATATGTTTTTGTATTTCCTTACACTTATCTGTGAATAAAATTATAAAAAAGAATGCTGAATGTATTCATATTAATAATTATAAATTATAAATGTTAAATCCTTAATCAATCTTTGTTTCAGCTGACAAAATCGATAGTGTTTAGTATAACAAACCTAAATATTGGAGAAGCTGTACCTTGGAAATATTTAAAAATAATAAATACAAAGTGAAAACATAATAAAATTCTAATATAAACCATGGATGTAAAGTGTTATTTTTTGTGAGAAAAATGATAGTTTTAACCTGTAATTGTCTAACCCCATTTTGATTAAAATCTCAAATGCGTGTTTAAATGCCTTTACTGATTCACAATCTGACAATGCAATGTAAATCGTTATCTTTGCCTTCTAAGTCCCTTAATTAACTTTAAGCATAGCTTTCATACCATTTAGATTTATTTTTCATAGCAGGAGTGTATAGTATTTCCTCATGGGATACGATTTGGGAAGATTAGCTGGTAATCGTTTTTATTTTTTAATACATTTTAGAAAAGTGACATCTATACAAAAAGGCTGCATTTAATACCACTCGATAGTTATATTAATAGAGATAAGCTCTCTATTAAAGCTCAGATCAAAGATCAAACAGCAATATCTCACACACTGTGACTGATCTATGATCTGTGATGTGGTTGAGTGTGAATTTTGTCTCTCTAGCAGGCTAGTTGGTTACTGTGTGGTTCAGGCCGGCTGGCTGTTCCGAAAAATAAATAAAAACCGGTTTAACAACTCTTACTGTAGCTACTAAGCATTCTGTAGTTTTTGTTAACAAATTTATCAGTGAAAAGGGCACTTTTCCTTCCCCCCTACATCTCAGAGTAGAATAGGCGTACCTTCCAATGAAAGACAGTCCCTCTACCCCCCACGGATGTTTTCACTGCCTATTATTTGATTAGCTATTCAGAAGGAAAGGCAGTGATGTCACCGCGCCTGCAAGCATGCTCTTTAGATTACACGATTCCATATTATATTCCCTATTAATCAAATTCTAAAAGTATGCGTTTGTTTACTCCAATAGCGAGCGTATTCCCAGAAAAGGTTAAAACTATTACTTTTCTCACAAAGTATAAAAACAATATGGTCAGAAGGAACACATAAAAATGTTTCCAAAATAATAATTAAATTCTGAAAAGTATGAGTTACTTTTACTGTGATAACAAGCGCAAGTATTCATGGAAAATGGTAATCACATAACTTTGAATGTTTTGTGATATTTAGAAAGACCAACAAATTCAATATAGTGTCGATAATATTTATTGTCAGTAATAATATCAGAAGCAGTTTGAAATTATTCGTTGTCATTAATAAATGACTTAGCTTCGAACATGTCGTGATATTTAGAAATATAAAAAATGTCAATAAAGTGTCCATAATATTTGCATTTTAGTTTTTCAAAGAAATGTTGCTGTATTTGAACACCCAACCTCACACTTATAAATCAGTCACTTAAGCCATCACACCACAGATGCAGTGAGGTAGTATAGTGCTGAAACAGTCATACACATATCAATAGAAAGTCTTATACTACTGTTTGTGCAACAGTACATGAATATAATTATATAATTATTAATTTCTTTAGATACGCGATTCCATATTATATTCCCTATTAATCAAATTCTAAAAGTATGCTTTTGTTTACTCGGATAACGAACATATTCGCAGAAAAGGTTAAAATGATAAATTTTCACAATGTATATAAACGTACAGTAATATGGTCAGAAGAAGCACATAAAAACGTTTCTGAAATAACCACATGTAAGACTTTAATGCTTAAAATGTTTAGGAAGAAATGGAATACTGGTGTGTATTTTTTCTTTATATTATCAAGACCAGCCATATACAGTACAGTTTACATAATATGTTTATGTTCCTAAATTAATTTTGTTTATGAGCATGTGAAAGGCATGGTGAATCAGAGATTCTCAAGACTTACAGTACTTTATATGATTGGAAACGAATATGTGATCTGATCAATGAAGTGCTGTGGTGTTACTTTTTGTCAATGAAAAATTAAAGTCTTTTTGTTTACAAAGACGGTTACAAAGTTACCGTTACATGTGGACCAGGGTAATACTTTGAGTTTACAGCTTGTTCAAGGTCATTCATTATTAATACTATTAGTAATATCTTCGGTAAAGACTTTGATGCATAAAATATTCCTGCGTAATTAAAATATTTATGATAAAGGTGGTAGGCTGTGTACTTTTGTCCAACTGAGCAATCTTGCTTTCATAAAATATACCAACTTTTTTAATGTACAATGATTAACATGCTGTAACACAAAGTTTAAATTTAAAAGTCTAAAGAGTATACAACTTAAATTCTTAATTGAATAAAGATTGTCCCTCAGCAGTGATCAGGATTTGAAACTGGGTGTTTTCTAGTGACAGCTCAAATGTTGTATGTGAGAGGTTAAGCTTTATTAGTTCCACCTGGCAGTTTTATAAGGTGATTCCGGATACTACTAACATAATCTAATTTGCATATGGTAAGGCACGGTATGACATTAAATGACGTGTTTTAATGCAACGCACCCACCACGTTGCACCCCAGAGTACCCCGCTCATTTTGAATGGCTGTGTCTGTATAGTATGCCCATTTTGCTTTTGAAAACTATTTTAGCCACAAGCGGCAATCCTTAGATATTCGTAAAATTGTGATACTTTCTATAAAAATGTGCTACATGATAGTTTGATACAATATCTAAAATAATAAGTAAAAAATATATGTGGTTATTTCTAGTAAAACTGGGGTCAAAAGAACAACCTCTATATTAAACTTATTCATCTACCTTTAGATAGTTAGTTAGATAGTTTTGGAAAAATTAGAGCCTACTTCAGTTCTTCTATTTTCTTCTCTCCTTTATATCAAATGGTATACGATTTCCAATTTAAGTTACATGTTCTTTTTTTTCTTCTTCTTACATCTGCTTAAATTAATACGGAAGCACATTGCTGCCACTAAGGAAAAACAAATCCTCACCCTTATCTTGTAATTACAGGGAACATATTTCATAATTACGAGAATTCTCTCGTAATTATGAGATAGCCAATTAACTCGTAATTACGGGAAAATTATCTTGCAATTATGACTTAGTAATTCTCGCATACTTTATGCACTCACGCGATAGCACAATTGTTATATAATACCTACAGTATATCAAGCAGGTAGCTACGTCAACATACATAGGCTTCAAAGGAACATATTAAAAGTTTATTCCGTGCTGAAAAGAGGAAAAATTATAGCCCTCACAGCCAAAACGTTTCTTTTCTTCTCAGCATGGAATAAACCTTTAACTTATTCCTTTAATACTGTAGCACTATCAGGTTCTCATGGGTTTGCACCCTTGCCACCCCCGCCACAGGTTGACCTTCCACCACTGGGGCTTGAACGCAGACCTCCGGTGTTACTTAACATGGAACCAGCCAGTTGAGCTAAAGGGAGATCTCCCCTCAACCCAGGCGCTGAGGTCCCTGCCATTCACAGGAAAGGGCAGTGACATCGCCGCTCTGGCAACCAGCTCGCACAACTTGTGATGTCGTCCATATCCATTACAATACCTATGTCGCTACATGCGGACTTACAGTTTAAAGCAGTGGAAGTGATTGCATGTGTAACTGATCATAACGGAATCATCATTGCTTTGATCTCTAAATCCCACAAAACTGGTACTCATGCTTATAATGATTCTGTTCATATTTGTTCAAAGTTGCAAGATTTCATTATGACTAAACCCCAGTCAAACTCTGTACACATTCTGCAGAGCTGGACACAATCATTAAACCAAAAATGCCAGCCAAGTTCACCGTAGCTTCTACATGCTTTAAGTGCACAATGTAACATAAGCATTGCTATTTCGAATTAGAAGATAGTTCGTTATGTCATAATTATGAGGTACATATCTCTTAATTACGAGATAAGGGGGTTTCCCTTGGTGGCAGCAGTTAGCTTCCGTAAATTCACCATTTACATTGAATTTACTTGTAATTTAATATCATGTTTAGTAACCCGTTAACTGTTCCTTTGCATCATGTATTTACTATCCCTTTACCTGTTCAAGCAAATACATCATACATTTTGAGAAACCATCTTTTATGACTATTTAAAAAAACAAAATGACAACATTGGACAAATTACAAAATTGGAGAAAAAACAGCATACATTTTTCAAATTAGACACATTGTATCTAACTGCATAATTGCATAGTGAGTTGGTGAGCATATTGAATCCTTGGCCATATCAACAATTTTCCATTAATTTTGGAACTGTACAAAATTACACACTTTACAGAAACAAATCATGGAAAACACTCCCTACCTGCTGTATAAAACAACAAGTTGTGCTGTATTTCACATTCTTTAATTACCTTCATTGTGGCTTCATCCCATGGTGAAAACATGTTAGGTTCACAGGCAAGCATGGCATAACCATGGAACAAGTGTAAATAATAGTATGGCTGTAACAAGCCTTGTGAAGAACTTTTTGGAGGTCAGGTAGCTATTCTAGTAGTCCAGTAGGGCAAGGCAAAATCGAAATCAGGTATGCAGGCAGTGTCGTTATTCAGGAGGCTGTTAAGAGGGTGTGAACAAGTCCAAAATGACGAGACAAAGACCGAGTCAGATTGGCAGGCAGTGTCGTTATCCAGGGAGGCATTGAGAGGGTGCAAACAAATCCAGAGGGAGAGACGAAGACAGAGTCGGGTAGGCAATCAGTGTAGTTTCCACGAGACTTGAAGAAAGGGATCATAAAGGTTTCGGAGGTGAAGAGCTCAGAAAAACAGTAGACTGTTTAATACCAAGTGATGAAGTGAAAGTTGAAGAGGTTTAAATATCAGGTGTGGTGAGAAGTGAGAGACGTGATACTGTAGGATGATTAGCTTTTGCGTTGTTGTTCTCGGGAATTGGATTGTGCTGGTGTCTGATTGAAAGGGGTCGTGGGAATGTGCCGGCATTTATCTGAATTATGTGACTGACTATGTGAGAGCGCGACAGTTGCAAATTTATTAAAACAAACTTGCATAAAATAATAATTAAAATCCATCACCTGGGAGATGTATGATCACATACAGTAGCCCCGATGAAACAGGAACATAAAACATCATATTACAGTTTTATGGGTTGAATAATGTCTCTCGTCTAAAAGAAATTGTATTATTGAGTTGAATTTATGAACATCTATTGTCCCAATAATGTAACTCATACAATGATAATATAAAACCAACAACATTGAACAACATCTCCCACTCAAAACATTTCCAGTACCATAAAAAATAAGAATCAGATAATTTGTTTTAAAAAGTCTAAAAACAATAATAATAAGAGCCATACACATACATATACATATACATATAGATCCATTCTGTGTGTTATCTCCTTTTATACCCCAGGAAAACTGGATAAATTCAGAGACCTCTATAGTAGTTCCAAAGGTTTTAATTGTGCTTCTCACAAGCATAATGCTATTGCATATTTGTTTTTCTTGGATGTTATTTAAAGAAATACTTTGGTTTGAACAGATGTGGCACTGTGGTTCCTGGAATTCAATTATTTGGCAGAACTATGTTCTGTGCAATGCTGTACTGTTGTAGAATAATATTATTCTAGAAAAGCAAGACACATATTCAAGTTCATTACTTATTTTGTTATATATATGGTATGTTCCTATTTTATTAATGATTTGCATGCACATGTATTTTATGAGAGAGCAGCCAATCTTAAGACAAAGATGGAGTATGTGAAATGACAGACAGCTACAGTAGTTGTGAAAAGATGAGTATAGAATAGTTGAACAGATTCTTGAAAGAGCTGAGTCTCATCACACAGTTTTACTTTTGATGTGACAATCTGTATGTGGTACCAGACCAGGGAAAACTCTGATCCTTGATTCATTGTCCTACCTCTTCAGGTTGTGAAGATCAGGTTGTGATATCAGGATCATTGGGCTATTGTATTTATTTATGAAGAATACCCACACCGGTAATGTGTATGGTGCCATTTCAGACAAGAAAATGGTGCCAAGATAGATGAATGTTTATGATGAGGAGTCATACTCCTCCAAACTCAATAACATGTCACAATGTTCACAGCGTTTCACTATTTCAATGACCATTCTACAAAAGGTATGCACATGGACATTCCCCTTGAATTTTTTAAAACCTCTGAGATGTACTGAAATGATAAATTAGAAAGAGACTAAAAAGATCAATGCCTCCCTGTACAATAGAAATACTGTTGCGTTGCAAACAGTTACATCTGTAACTGACTGAATATTTACCTATGCTAGGTGTAGTCAGGATGCAGTTAATAAAAATATAATGAATGTAATGTTGCTAATGTAGAGCCCATCCATAAGATAGATTAAAAAACTGAACCAACTAATTACAGAACAATAATTCTGAATTCTATTACTTTTGTCTGTGGTTATGGAAATAACTGTTAGACTTAAATTCAAGGATTACTTACAGAATATGGGAATCAGATACTTGAGTCAACATTGATCTGGAAAGTTATGTCTTGCTTTATCAACGTTAGAGTTCTTTGAACAAGTACCTAAAATAATGGAGACACACCAAGCATAATATAAAGAAAATGTGGTTTTTCAGAAGGATTTTGACAGTTCCTCATAAAGGATTAATTCTCAAATTACAGGAGGTTGGCAATGTTATATTTATATTGAGATATAGTTAGGAGAAAACAGTGAGTACAGATAAGGAATGAAAACTCAATTGAGGTGAATCAATGGGGTCTTTAAGTATTTAAGTCAGCAAATGTTAAAATGTTCATTTGGAAGGGAGGAAATATGTGATTTAATTTAGTTGGAATTTGTGTTTAGAGTGATGACAGACCAAATAACCCTCAAATCTAATTCATGTTTGAGGGCAGTAAATAACCACAGGATTAGTGATATACTGAGATGGGGAAATTGAATGGAAGACCCAGCAGTGCAGACAGGATTCTTTGCTACTTCCAAAGTAACCATTCAGGCTGTTCAGACTGAGGGTATATTTCCATCACAAAAATGGGAGTTGGACAGTGGCTTATGTTCACAATAGCATACTGTATTATTGCATATAATGGCCAGTGTATTTTTCTTCTTTTTTGTTTCTGATTTCCTCTCCATTTGCGTTTTTTGTGCTCTGTAGCACATATTGTATGGCAGGTGAAAATCATCATCAAATTGAATGACATACTGTTTGCTTAGACACCCATCAATCAACACACAAAGGTCATACATTGAATGTGTGGGGGTGCACAGAAGGTTGGAACAGAGGGACACAGAGGAAAGAAAAAAGGACACAGGGAAGAAGGACAACGCTCTGTGACACCTGTTCATCTGTTCATACAACTGGTCCCTTAAGTAGCCCCTACTTGTGTATGTTTTCCTACTCCCTGTGATCACCCAGATATTCCTGCTCCTCATTCTAAACCTGGAGTTCTGGCTAGAAAGAGAATATATAAGCCTCAGTAGGTGGAGGCCTGGTGGGGGACAGACTCTTCTTCTTTAGCATTCATCACACCTCTATTCTGTATTTGATGTAGACAGTAGGGTAGTGGGAATATAAGGGAAATCTATATTTGGGACTGTCTGGACTAAAGAAGTCCTATGTGCTATAGGCAATTAATACTGATTCAGGAGAGTGGTGGTGTTGGATTTTGTTTTGGGACTTGGGTTGATCAAAGAATAAAAATTGCAATAACATAGCTTACATGTCTATGCTGTTCTGTTGGTGTGCTGATTGTTCTAGAGCAGGGGTTCTTAACCTTTTTAAGAGTGCCACTCTTTTTTGGGGTTAAAAATATTTCCCCCTCCACATACACACACATATTTAAATATTGACACATTGTATAAATTGTAAGCCCACTCACTTAATGGGATGGTTGGGCCTGCATTGATACACAGACATGTTCCAGATGCAGCTTAGTAGGGCTCAGGAAGTCGCAAATCATCTTCTACCCTGAGACGGGCTCTGTATCTTTTTTTGAGGTAAGTAAGTACAGAAAATCCACACTCACATAGAAATGTTGATCCGAAGGGGACAGGTTTTTTCAGTGCCAAAGTACTCAGTCATGGAGATTCAGTTTGTACTGAAATCCAGAAGTCAGTCAGAGGCCTCTCCATTAACCTCTGCTTCAGGGCCATATCAGTGGTCAGATCAATCAACGACTCCTCTATTTCAAGAGCAATCCCTATTGGCTTTGCAGAGAAAGGATTCCTTATCCATTCATCTGTTGCAGACACTGCCCCATTTACTGGAAAATACGCCTGAATCAAAAAGGTCAGCTTTAAAACAGTGCTGTCATTTAAACACTCCTCTAGTTAATGGAAAGCCTCAAAGTTCTTGTTGTCCAGCTGAGTTTGCAATAAGCATAGCTTTCTGACACAAACTTTCACCTTTGTTGGAGAGAAGACAGATGCGTTTTTCCCTTGTCCCGCATTCAACTCGTTGTGACGTTTGAAAATGTCAGTGCCTAGCAGGGAGTTTTTCTCCATAGAAATGCTCTCACTTTGAGCTCGTAAAGGTGACTCAGTACATCGTACTTTACTGTGGTACAAAAGCTGATGATGTTCTGCTCCCAACTCTTGACAGAGAATTTTGAAAAGTTGTGCACTTGTTGCACTGGCCTTAATGGAATTTACAGTATGAATAGCTTCATCCATTACTTGTTTGAGTTTTGAGGGCATTTTCTGAGCCGCAATATGAATTATATGATCCGTCCAAAAAGCAAATGGAGAAATGACCTGTACATTCATGACTAGCCCTCTGTCTTTGTCAGTCATAGCTTGTGCACCATTTGAGCGGATTTCCACACACTTGTCCCAGTCAATTTCATGCTCACATACATATGTGTCCAGCAAAATGAAAAGTTGATCACCAGTGGCACGCTCGGTAAGAGGACGACAGAACAAAAAATCCTCATTAATTTCTCCCTCTTCAACAAATCTGCCGTAAACAAGCATTTGTGCATCTCTGGAGACATCAGTGGTCTCGTAAAGTTGTAAAAAAAAATACTAGATTTTATCTTAGCGATCACCTGCTCTTCCACGTCACTTGCCATACGCCCAATGCGGTTAGACATGGTATCATTTGACACTGTTAATACTGTTAGTTGCTCTGCAGTGATTTTCCCACACATGATTGAAACCATTTCCTTAGTGCGCGGTAAGAAAAAAGTCTCAACTAACGTGTTGTGGCTTCCCAGTTCTGGCAATCCAATTAGCTATGATGAAAGTCCCTCCTGGTTCACAGTGGTGGCTTTTTGGAGGTTATATTGTTGGCCTTGGTTAAGAATTTTGTGCTCTGAGAAAGGAATTATGGGCTATGTTCTCATAACTATCCTTAGCTTTGGGGAGTAGTTGGCTGACAGCGGCAATCGTTCAAGACTCGTATCTGGTAATAAACCAGATAATAGGTAATAGACATCCTGTCATGAAACTAAATGTTCTCTTGGTACGCAACCAACTAAAACTGTCTTGTAAACATTTTCCTGCTGGAATGTCTGCTATTTTTCTGGATTCCTCTTGTATGACTTAATTAGTGTGACTCTCACTGTATAAAAAGGGAAAAACTGCTGTATTTCAATTTGAGCTACATACAGAACTGTATTCCATACTGTGCTCCTGTATGCATAAAATAAAGATCTGCTTTCCTGCTCACCTCAAGAACCTGATCATTGAGTCATTTCCACAATTTGGATTCCCAGCGAGCGGTGAGACTTTTCCTACGGTGAGAGAGGTGGAGAAAAGCGCCACTAAGAGGAGGTAAGGACTACTCTTTCTAAAAAGTCCCACAGTCTTTCATTTGCCATGGAAAAACTCTCGGTGCTCCTAGAAGAATCCAAGGTGAGCCAGGTGAGCAAATGGATTTCACCTCTCAGAATGAGAGAAGCACAAGTGAAGTTGGATTTCCTTAGGCAGGGGTCCTAAGACGGCACGTTTCAGGGGATGCCCCAGGGCAATGGGTTTTTATAGGATAAATGACTAGCCCAGGATGAATAGGCTTGCAGCCGATGCTGCAGGAAGTCTCAGACTGGATATCAAATAAGTTGAAGTTGGAAAAGAGAGATTAGAAATTGAAAGACAAATTTACATTTGGTGAGGGCATGTGGTCAGGAGGGGATATTAAAGCAGTTTTTGAAGAATGGCAAAAGATGTCTGGCAATTAGAAAATAGAAGTAGGAGAAATATTAATATTTAATAGAAATATTAAGTAGGAGTTATTTTGGCATGCAATTGTGAGGCAGGGAAGAAAAAATAAAATTAACTGCCACTGATAAAGAAAAAAGGATATGACAGAGAAACTAAAAGAGCTAAACGATTTTAAGGACAAATTACAGCAATAGAAACCAGAGATAAAAAGAAATTAGCCAAGCTAACTCAGGAGATCGAAAAATTAAAAGAGCAATTGAAATCTTGCAAATGCAAAACTTTAAAAGGTACTGCATTGTACCCCAGCCTACAATCATTTAGAAGAACCCCAGATGATGATCAAAGCTACAGTATTTACTGCCAGAATTAGCAGGGTGGCCTAGGGACCACTGGTGACCCACAACCTCATAGAGATGACTGGGATGACACCTGGGAGTGGAGAGATGGGGGCTGAGCCACCCCCCAAATTTATTCCCAATAAAGAAAAGGTCTAGTAGTGATCCAGATATAAGATAGGGAGGGAGGCTGTGGAGGGGAAAAATAGGAAGAAGTGTAAAAATGTTTGTTTAAAACATTTAATTCATTACATTGTATTCACACTAGGCTGTATATCTGGGATGTGATATCACTTGATGATTCAGGAGTGAATTACATACTTTCAGCAACTTCCAGTCATTGTGTCTAAAGTAACTAGAGGCAACTGGAGACAGTATCTTTATGATTTAATTTTTCTGGTCTGAAACCAGGCTGTCTCTTAAGCAGTTTCACATCAGTTAAGTTTCTTAAGGCATGGCAGCCTTTTATATACATTCAGTCTCATCTATGCAATTGGAAGTGCTATAAAAAGTGTGTGTCTCTGTCATCTTTTCTGTCTTGTAATTCTTTTCCTATTTTTTTTGTCAGGTTACCCCCTAGATCTGATTTAAATGAGTGGTGCTTCTGGAATTTGCTTTGGGACTTTGGCTGCTAGAACAATACAAATTGAAAATATATAGTTTACACAACACACTATGTTGGTCAGTGGGTGTGCCAGTGGCTCTTGAGGATTTGACAACCTGTGAGAGGAGAAGGATACTAGCATCTTTAAAATTGTGTATCTTGTACATTACCATGTATTTTGACTTGAAAAAATGAAATGATTAACTTGGTTTATTTTTGTGGTTATGAAAACAAGCTTATTTTCTTGTACTGTGTTTGTAAACATTATTTTTTCAACCAAACATGAAAAAAGTGTACATTGTCCCTTATGCACTAGCAATCATGGTCACTCATTTTGTATTTAAAAAGTATAGATATAGGAAGTTGTACTTAAATCCCCATTCATGCCCAACTAAAAGAATTTGACTGTCCAAAATTGGCAAACTTTCTGAACTTTGGCAAAAGCTTGAGAGTGGAGACAGCAGCAGTGACTTCCCAAGTTGTGCTCAATGATTGTTAGTGTTTTCAAGACTTGTGTGTCACGTGGATTTTATAAAGTGTGTTTTTTACAAATGCTGTTATATTTAAGAAGCTGTAGAGTAACATCTGTTTCTTGTCTTACAAAAAAGGAAAGATGACTACTCAAAATGTGTAGAATGTTTATAAAATATCCACTTCATAAATAGTCCTTCTGCAGATTGGAACATCCTAAAAGAGTTCCAACAGTCATATCCAGCTCCTCCTTGAAAGAGTAAATGCACTCATGATTCCATTATCTTGAGGAAAGGGCAAATTTTGCATTTCATAGAATATGCACTCATCAGCATAACAGCACAAAGAAGCTGGTACTATATCAGCTCATTTTAACACTGTGTTCCAACATCACATTCCCAAAAACCTTTCCTTACTCTAGAACCCAGAAACCTGTACCAAAAATACAAAATGAGACATGAATGTTTTGTAGATTTGCAGCTGAAGAATAAAGTGTTAAGTGCTCCTAGCAAATGCAGGTGAAGTCCAAGTTGGTGTTGTTCAAGTTTGGACAAAAACCCTTGACATTAATCATGTTCTCTCCACAGAAATAAATTAATAAACTTTGGAAACGAAATGAAGAGACTGACCAAATAGCAACTGGACTTGCTATCCAGTACACCAAACACATGGTTGAACCGACGAAGGATTCAACATTCACAGACACTAGAGACCCAACTCTAGTTGCAAAGTCTGTATTGATATGATGAGTAATATCTAAATAAGGGGTACCAGTCAAGTTCAGGCAAGATTCTACAAAAATCTAAAGCATTTAAATAAGAATGGAACAGAGAAAAATCTAAAGAATATTTTTAAGAGGGAGATACCCAGGGAGTACAATCACTAAGAACAAATTCAAATTAAAACTTAACTCAAGAATTAAATTAAAATAAAATAATAAAATATTAGCAAAGGTAAAGAAAAAATCATATTGCCGACTATAATAATGGAATCAAGAACTTAAATATAAAGAAAATGTGTTTGATGTGGAGCAGTTTTGTTTTCCGAGAGGCTTCAAAAAAAAAACATAGGGATGTCAAAACCTGAAAGTGAAGCTGTTAACATGGGTAATGCATGCTTTCTGAGGCATTGGAGGTGGAGTTAGAAACAAAAGTTACATAGTTTAAGGAATGTAGCCTTTGAAGGAAAAAGGCAAAGCTAAAAATAAGTAAAAGGGGAGAGAATAGATATGGAATCAGTAGACAACAAATGGGAGCTCACCTCAAATTGCCATTAAAGCAAGCTTTAAAGCAACAATATGTGAATTCTGCACATACAGTGGTGTGAAAAAGTGTTTGCCTCCTTCCTTATTTCTTATTTTTTTGCATGTTTGTCACACTGAAATGTTTCAGATCATCAAACAAATTGAAATATTAGACAAAGATAACACAAGTAAACACAAAAAGCAGTTTTTAAATGAAGGTTTTTATTATTAAGGAAAAAAAAAATCCAAACCTACATGGCCCTGTGTGAAAAAGTGATTGCCGCCCCTGTTAAAACATAAATCAACTATGGTTTATCACATCTTTGGAAAGCTGAGTTCAATTTCTCTAGCCACTCCCAGGCCTGATTACTGCCACACCTGTTCTCAATCAAGAAATCACTTAAATAGGACCTGCATGACAAAGTGTAGTAGACCAAAAGATCCTCAAAAGCTAGACATCATGCTGCGATCCAAAGAAATTCAGGAACAAATGAGAAACAGAGTAATTGAGATTAATCAGTCTGGAAAAGGTTATAAAGCCATATCTAAAGCTTTGGGACTCCAGCGAACCACAGTGAGAGCCATTATCCACAAATGGCGAAAACATGGAACAGTGGTGAACCTTCCCAGGAGTGGCCGGCCGACCAAAATTACCCCAAGAGCGCAGCAACGACTCATCCAAGAGGTCACAAAAAAACCCACAACAACATCTAAAGAACTGCAGGCTTCACTTGGCTCAGTTAAGGTCAGTGTTCATGACTCTACCATAAGAAAGAGACTGGGCAAAAATGGCCTGCATGGCAGAGTTCCAAGATGAAAACCACTGCTGAGCAAAAAGAACATAAAGGCTCGTCTCAGTTTTGCCAGAAAACATCTTGATGATCCCCAAGACTTTTGGGAAAATACTCTGTGGACTGACTAGACAAAAGTTGAACTTTTTGGAAGGTGTGTGTTCCATTACATCTGGTGTAAAAGTAACACAGCATTTCAGAAAAGGAACATCATACCAACAATAAAATATGGAGGTGGTAGTGTGATGGTCTGGGGCTGTTTTGCTGCTTCAGGACCTGGAAGACTTGCTGTGGTAAATGGAACCATGAATTCTGCTGTCTACCAAAAAATCCTGAAGGAGAATGTCCGGCCATCTGTTCGTGACCTCAAGCTGAAGCGCACTTGGATTCTGCAGCAGGATAATGATCCAAAACACACCAGCAAGTCCACCTCTGAATGGCTTAAGAAAAACAAAATGAAGACTTTGGAGTGGCCTAGTCAAAGTCCTGACCTGAATCCGATTGAGATGATGTGGCATGACCTTAAAAAAGCGGTTAAGGCTCGAAAACCCTCCAATGTGGCTGAATTACAACAATTCTGCAAAGATGAGTGGGCCAAAATTCCTCCACAGTGCTGTAAAAGACTCATTGCCAGTTATCTCAAACGCTTGATTGCAGTTGTTGCTGCTAAGGGTGGCCAACCAGTTATTAGATTTAGGGGGCAATCACACAGGGCCATGTAGGTTTGGATTTTTTTTCCTTAATAATAAAAACCTTCATTTAAAAACTGCATTTTGTGTTTACTTGTGTTATCTTTGTCTAATATTTCAATTTGTTTGATAATCTGAAACATTTCAGTGTGACAAACATGCAAAAAAATAAGAAATAAGGAAGGAGGCAAACACTTTTTCAAACCACTGTACGTGTGCATACTTTTTCAAGACACTATATTACTACTAAATAACAAACAGGAAAAATAGAAGGAAAAATGAGGTAGGCCAAGAGAGAAATAAAAGAATACCAAAGCAAGTAAGAGCTTCAACAACATGGCTGAGCAACATGTTCCACACTTCCACTACCCTTTATGTAGAGAAGTGCTTTCTATTCTCAGTTTTAAATCCATTTCAGTTTTAAATTCATTTCATGATACATGAACCACATGTTCTCTGGTTCATGTATCATGGTTTATTATGAAGATGTCCACTGCATTAAAGTCCTCTCATATTCTTCCCTAAAAGATTAAGTAATTTTAGATTGTTACTGTAAGACTTTTCATGATAATAATTGCTTACACTTATATAGCGCTTTTCTGAACACTCCACTCAAAGCGCTTTACAGGTAATGGGGACTCCCCTCCACCACCACCAATGTCCAGCATCCACTTAGATGATGCGACGGCAGCCATAGTGCACCACAACACTTACCACTCATCAGCTATCAGTGGGGAGGAAAGCAGAGTGATGAAGCCAATTCATAGATGGGGATTATTAGGAGGCCATGATTGGTAAGGGCCAATGGGAAATTTGGCCAGGATGCCAGGGTTACACCCATACTCTTTTCAAGAAATGCCCTGGGATTTTTAATGACCATAGAGAGTCAGGACCTCAGCTTTACATCTCATCCGAAGGACAGCACCTGTTTACAGTATAGTGTCCCCATCACTATACTGGGGCATTAGGACCCACGTGAACCACAGGGTGAGCACCCCTTATTGGCCCCACTCATGCTTCTTCCAGCAGCAACCTTAGTTTTTCCCAGAAGGTCTCCCATCCAGCTACTGACCAGGCTCACACCTGCTTAGCTTCAGTGGGTTGCCAGTTGTGAGTTGCAGGGTGATATGGCAATTTTACATTAAAATGTTTCAAAGCATTCCTATGCCTTTATTGAAGAGTAAAGTTTTACTTAACTTCTGTAAGTTTAATTTTTTTTTCTTTTAATATTTTTATTCATAAGCAAACTCGTGATATATATGTATACCTTTCATATTTCAACAGAATATTGTTCCCACAAAACATCTGGATAGCCTTGCTGAAATGTATAGTATATGTAAGTAGCAAGCATGTGTCAGCAAATTGTTGAGCTTCTGATGAGACAAACCATTTATTAAACTACCAAATTCCCTCATGGAAAACAGCTCTTCTGTTGCTTTAATTTACTTTAATAGTGTGACCAAAGCAAAATGGAGTATTAGAAAAACTAAAAAAGGAAGGCCTTAAAAACCTGCTAGAAACTTGCATTTGCTGTGTTTCAAATGTCCCTCTGTATAATTGTTAGTCTAAAATTAAAAAAAGAAAGTGTACATTGCACATTATAAGTGCAAAAGATTATCCAACATACATTAAATTATTTATTTTACTTAAGATCTGTTCTACAGTGGAGTAAAAGAGTAAGATATTGAAAATATGGGGAAAAAAGTTATTTTGCTTTGATTGATTGATTCAGAATAATTCCTTTGGCTATTCAACACTATTTCTTTCCAAAACCTATATATAGTTTCCTTTACAGCTGTGTTGTTGGACCTCTGCATTAACTTTACTATTCAATAAAATGCCATTACACTGCCAAATATTTGTAACTATTTTTTTTTCTGAACTGGATAAAACAGCCTGAATGAAAGTACACATATGCTGCTTCTGCTATGGCCAAAAAGGGATCTGACCTTGTTAGAATCAGCATTACTAAAATCTGGGGATACTCACAGGGTCTCTAAGCTGTGCAGCCCTTGAAAGCAGTTCTCTCCTAGAGCCTGGATTCTGTTGTTATGAAGATGACTGTAAAAGAAAAACGTTACTTACTCTTAAAAACCTGGCAAGTTAAAGTGACTTACAAAACATGCTGGTCAACATCATGTCTGCCATAACTGAGGATGAGAAATTTTATTGCATCATTGTACCATTGTGTGAATGCGTGCACTTAACCTGCATGCAAATATCTGCACATACTTCACTTAAAATGGCTCTAACCTCAACCTTAAAGCCACAATTCTGTAACATGAAATGACAAAGCCTGTTAAGAGCAACAGCTGCTCCATTACACTTCATTAACTTCTTCATCTTGCCAAAACTGTTGCAGTGTTTTCTAAATTAAGGAGCAGAATAAAAGCTGACCTTTTAGTTCATTCTACTGTATGTCTCTTGGTTAATATTGTTTAATATACAATTCAATTTATTTTTATAAAGCGCCTTTCACAACAAGGTTGCCCCAAGGAGCTTAACAATACATTTTGTCAATACAGAACAGAAGACCAGAAGACAACAAAGGAGAAGAACCAAAAACTCCTTAGTAAGAAGAGAAAAAACCTCTACGGGCCCAAGGTCAACTGATTGCCCAACCCCTTTGGGCATGCTAACATTAAACATTATATAATTTAAAAAAGGAAATGATTAATCCATTCAGCCAACATGTCTTCTGTGTGTTAGTACTCCATGCAGATCTCTGTAGACCAGTAAATTCCTCCTAAATTATAGCAATAATATACACATATATAAATTAATCAATTAATAATAAATAAAAGAACTTCAGCTGAACTGACTGAAAACTGAAGTGTTCCAATGTTCCTGTTCTATATACTGTCACTTTTAGCCCTTTTTTTTTACTTTTTGATGTTCAGAGTTGGAGAAGCACAGTGGCAATTCCTAGGGTGATATCTGTATGGAGTTTGTAACCTCTCCTTTTGTTTGAGTGGGTTTGTACCAATTTCCTCACACAGTCCAAGACATACTGGTAGCTAAATTAGCTTCTGTAAAAAAAAACTTGGCACTGGTGTGAGTATGTGGGTGTTTATTTCTGTTTGTGTACTGTGACGGACTGGCATTCTGTCCAGGATTAATGCCACCTTATACCCGTTGCTTGCGGGGTTAGGCTTCGACTCTCCCTGTGACCTGTTGCTGGATAAGAAAATTTAATAGAAAAGAAATGGATGGATCTTCAGCTTGTTTAGATTCAAAACTTATACTGTAGTTATTTCTTGCAACCAGATGAAAAATCTGTTTACTGCATATTTTCCTTTATCTACATCATCAACCTTCTTTCAGAAACCTTTGATTAATGAGCAGACAACAATTTTTATGGCTGGAGTTTTGCACGGGTTTCCTATCAGGTTTCATGTTGAAAATCCTCATGCTCACCTTTATGCCTCTACAAGGCTTAATACTTCAGTACCTATCCGACTTATCTTCCTACTCCCCACCCAGACTTCTTTTGTCTGATTTTGCTCTGTTTGTCCACCAAGCTGAAAAGAATGTTAAAATGTGGCAGTGTGGTGGCCCTGTGGCTAAGGATCTGCACCTGTGGCTGGAAGGTTACCAGTTTGTAAACCGGCAGTGGAATCTTACTCCGTTGGGCCCCTGAGCAAAACCTTTAACCCCAACTGCTCCAGGGGTGAATGTCTGACCCTGTGCTCTGACCCCAAGCTTCTGTCTGTGTGTTTCATAGAAAGCAAGTTGGGGTATGTGAAAAACAAATTCCCAATGCAAGGAATTATGTATGGCCAATAAAGTGATCTTATATTATATATTTGTTTTAACTGTGTATTTGTTTTACTTTTAAGTAAAGTGCTTTGAGAAAATACTTTTAAAAAGGCACTATATAAATGTGATTATTTTGAGCAATTTAAATTTAGAACATAGAAACAGAGTGACTCATTTATGTTTATTTTACAAATATAAGCTTTGACCTAGGAAACACAGAATGCCCTTTGGTTTTGAATCTAGCTAAACTGTATGACTTAAGCTGGAATAGTTATATGCTTAATTACAAATGTACATATTTCTAGGTCTCTGCGAATTCTAATTGAAAGTCACTTATAAAGACACAATGACTTTCCATGAGAAATATTTGCATATCTACTACTGTAGATTCACTACACTGTGTACCTGGGTATTGACTGTATGCTGCCTTATATTGTACAGTATTGTACAGCATTTGGATCCACCTGATGAAGAGTCAATACTTACAGCACTACAAGGTTGGACAGGTTACGGAAGGCTCCATCCGGAATGTGGCTAATGCGGTTCAGTGCCAGAGTCATGGCCTGCAGGGCAGGAAGACTATTGAGGGCACCCACAGGGATCTCTGTCAGTTCATTGTCATCTAGCCATAGGTGCCGGAGTGACTGCAGCCCTGTGAATGTCTGCTCTGGTACCTCAGAAATTAGATTTGCATCCAAGCGGCTAGAAAAAATATGGAAATTCAAAAGCTTTTTACTGTTATGGAAAATCATTCTCAATTTTAATCTCACTGTCATCCTGTCATTAACTGTCACCCTAACCCTAACTCATGCATTCATATTTTAGTTTTCTAATCCAAAAACAAATCATACATGTTTTTCTTTTACAAAAATAAAGCTAATTAAAAAGTTTATTTTCTGATATTTTAATTCTTTAATTTTACAGTGTGAATTAAAATACATTTTATTAATACTCAAGTAAAGATATATTGTAAATGAATAATGATAATGTTTAATAATTATGTTAAATACAAGCTGATTTTTCTTATTATTGTATTTTGTTACTTAAAAAAAGGAAGAAATATAGTTTATGGCAATCACTGGTTCTTGTATTATTCTTTTTAAAATTTTGTTTACAGTTCACTGCTTCTGTACATCTTTTTATTTTTTTAAGGTCTCTGTCATACAAAGCCTTGTGTTGATGACTACATTAGTAGGTTTGAGACTGAATGAAGCTTTAAGTCCCCATTATAGGGACAAAATCACTCTTTTGACAAGCATGGAATGAGCATTTACTTAATAGAAAAATAATGGAAAACAGGAAAAAAGGGTAACCGGTACATAGAAAGTGTATTCTTCAGAATGTGTCTATTTTAGTTGTCTGACTGAAACGTTTGGCATTGGTTCACCAGTAATTATATCACTTTTTTTTTTCCTTCTTCATAGTATGGCTCAAAGCACCCAGGAACTGTTACACATCTTACTGCAGGTTTTGTTATGCTTTAGAGCAGTCACACTTGCATATCTGCAGGTGTTCTACTCTGCATTCTACTATACAAATGCAGTGCTTGCCAATTACCTGAATTGTGGATTGATTTAATAAAGATCTTTTAAATAATATAATAAAAACTTTCAAATAAATTTCAATTATCCTCCACTATGCAATGTTTCAAAAAGCACTCAAAGCCTCTCTCTTCCAATTAGGAATCTATACAAAATGAGTCTCTGGGGATTTATTAGTGAAATTATCATTCTTATTATTATCTTCTCTTCTGTAATATCCAAAAGACATTTTAATTTAATCTTATTCAAAATTAGCCTCCTCCTCCTTATGGTAAAAGCACAAATGCAGAAATGGATCTAGTGTACTGGGGTGAGAATGGTGGTGCTGGGTAAACCCTACATGATGGAGAAGGCATCGTGTTTTTTTTTAATTGAAAAACTACAAAGTTAAAAGCAATAAAATCAGTGGTGTCCTGAAATATTTGTTAAAAAATTGAAAATAATTTCTTTCACAGGTCAGTCAGAATCTTTTTCTCTCTTCGTGGTCAAATTTAAAAGACCAGGAATTGCATTTCCACAATTAGGATGAATAGTCCTCTTAGCCTAACAAGCAACAATTTTGATTTTACAAATGTGAGCTGTGGTGTCACATCTCGTGACACCATAATTGTAGCTCCTAAAATAATCCATAACATTAAATACAGAGTTAGGGCTATAATTCACATTTATTAGTTGGCATCCTTCTGACTTCCTGAATGATAAAGGAACCAAAAAACAAGAGAAAGGGCTAAAAAGGTCATTGACCATTTTTTACACAGCTGTAAACTTTTCATTCACAGTTTCAGCTTTGCTAAGAGGATGTATTTACAGTGATGGAAGCAGATCACAGTGTTGAGTATCCTAATAATGAGGGGTTAGGTGAAAGGACTCTGTCATTTCCTTTTTTCAAAGAGGCCCACATGTTTGTTAAGCTTCTGAAGAAGTAGTAGGACTCTATACCCTAATACTACATTGTTATATTGCTACTGTGAGCAGCTATTGTTGAACAGTGTTCTATATGATCAAAAACTGAGACATGACCGAACTCCAATACACCTGACTCAGCCGTTCAGCTTGACAGATTATCCACCAGATATAGATTGGTCTGGATCAGCTGGTAAGAAAAAAGGTAGTGATGTATGTCTTATGATAAACAACTCCTGGCGTTAATTCTGAAGCGATTTTGCTCTCAACACTCTCTGGAATATCTGAGTGTAAAATGTCATCCTTTCTATCTACTGAACTGAATATTTGTATATTCAATGTTATACACTCTGATCATTAACAGTAAATCTTTCTCACACATACAAGGAAACAGGATGTACCCTTTACTGTATAGGATCAACAACCAACTATCCTTAATACTTTTGATTTCCAGGAAAGAATGTAGACACTAGTAACTCTTTGTATCTGACATTCAGGGTAAACTACTAAATCGTGCAAGTCAGTCCAATAGGAGCTTATTTAACCTTTCTCAAATTAAGAAATGGAATGTATTGTGATTCATTATATATGAACTAGAGCAAAGTTCTCTCTCAATAACAGCAATAATATTGATTATTAAATTAAAGTTATATTAGTAATACTAAAAGCAAGTGTTACTGTTATTCTTACTTTAGTGGTTCAAAAATAAAGTCACATTGATATTGAGAGACATGGCTCTTTTTGGCAGGTAACAGTGCTGACAGTTGTCTATGTCTTCACTTCATAACACAACAGGATGCACACTCTCTGGGATAAAGAATTTTCTATATTTCTATAATCATTATATATAAATAGCTTTTGTACACATTAAATGTCATGTCATTTCCCAAACCACTTTATACCATACGGTGTCGCAGGCAGCTGGAGCCTACCCGGCAAGCAACGAGTGCAAAGCAGGGTACACCCTAGATGGGGCATCAGTCCAGCACAGGGTAAGTGCAAGCCAGTCATACATGGGGACAATTTGGATGCCACAGTAAAGGCCAAGGGGGAAAATTTGGCTCAGACACCAGGATAACTCCCTATTCTTATCAAGAAATGCCCAGGGATCTTTAACTACCACTGAGAGTCAGGACCTCGGTTTAACCAGGAGGTCTCTTATCCAGGTACTGACCAGGCTCAACTCTGCTTAGCTTTAGTGGGTAGCCAGTTGAGAGTTGCAGGGTGATATAGCTGCTGGCCACATTAAATGTGTAGCGGTGAGGCTTAATAATAAGGCAGAATTAAGTGTTCTGAGCCTTCCCAAATGAGGCCCCATTTCTCTGTTCATCTCTGTGGTGCAGCCACAGAGAAACCATTCATGCAAGATGTTTTCTTTTGATAAGGACAGCTCCCAAAGGGGGATGCACTTAGCTAAGCCTGGCTATCATGATCAATGGTCATCCATTGGCGCCTATCTGTCTAGGGAGTGCCAGTTGGACATCTGGACTGCATTACTAAGTGTCAGGAGTAAGCGACTCATATCTCACCTTGATCAACCAATCAGGGACTGGTAGGGCCGACTAACCCACGTGGGACTCTGATGCCCATGGAACTTTCAGCCAATCAATGAGCTGAAGTTCCTCCAGGTAAAAACAGGCAACACAGAGAGCCTGAGAGATTCAGATTCAGATTCAGATTCAGATTCAGATTCAGATTCAACAAGATTCAGTAAGATTCTAAAGGGAATTCAAAGGAGAATTCCAGGTCAGGACGGCCCAGGAGCAGAAGGCTCCCAAGGGCAGGACATTCTCGCAGCGCGCCTCCTGACCATCCTGAGACTCAGCCCGGACAACCACGGAACGGCCAGTGTGTCCGAGTGCCAGAACTTTCCTTTGTTCTAAGAGTCTAGAGTGGAGGTTGCCAGAGAGTAACCAGCAGCAGGCCTTGTGAACCGGTCGGAACTGTGGACAGCTGAATTACTATTCAGAACTAGCTCTTCATCAGGAACGAACTTCCTGACTTGCTGGGACCCACAGTCATCTTTTCTCCTGTGCACAAACTTTGCTAGTTAAAGCCAACAATGAGCATCAGCAGCGCACCGTCGCAAGCCGCACAGCACAGCCTGGCACCTAGCCAGAGAGCGCGGATTGGACAACAACAGCCTGCAACGGTTTCTTTGTGCCCGCAGGAGATCTGAATCCCCAGAGATTGGATGAGTATTCAAGTTCAATGCATTACAGCTCGAGAATTCAATTGTTATCCCAACCAGTTGATATCAATTTAATTCCTAAGAGTTATGTACTCGTTTTGAGTATCTAATGTAGACGTTGTAACCAAGTTCATTTACGAAACGGTCTTAATGAATGATATACTGAACGTATGTCCTCTTGATATATGTAACTCTTTGTAACTGACCGAATATACCTTTTGTATTCTGGTAACCCTCTCGATAAGATCTGTTAGGTTTATATGCATATTCCATGTATTAATAAATGTATCCTCGTGTATTAGTACCTGTGTGTGCGCGTTGTTTGAGTTATGTCGCATGGTTGGACTCTAAAGCCATCAAAAGAATCAACTTTGTGATTTACTGCTACAATTAATAATTGTCTCAGTAAATGCCCAAACCCTACAGAACTGGTGCCTTCAGAGAGCCACTATGATTACATATTTGGCGTCCCTGACCCGGTTTTCCCTACATTATTTGACGTCCCTGAGCCGGTTTTCCCTACAAATGTATAGTTAAATATTATTAAAAATGTTATTAAATGAAAATCAATAAACTTTTATCACACACAGTTCTATATGTTTACTGTTAGATTTACTTTTATGTACTGTTTTAGAGCTTTCAACAAAGCATTTGTACTGACAATAATTCTCTGGCAGTTAAAGTTTGGATGACTATAATTAACTTTTGAAAAGTTTACATAAGGTCACATAGGGCAAATTTAATTTTCATTTGAAGTGTTTAATATCATAATTCCTCTGTTGAATCTGAATATCTCTCCTGTTGAGAGGTGCTGCATTTTAGTGCAAATACCAGCCAGGGCAGAGTTCTCACTGTCCCTCAGCCCTCTGAAGTTAATATCTTTTCATCCTTGAGAAAACACTAAAGAATCAAAGGCCTGGGCCTCACCACAAAAATGCATTTATTGTATGTAATAAGAAAAATCATCATGCCTCTGAGCTAATTCAAAACCTTTCATACTCTGAGAAGGTATGTATTCCAAGGAATTCAATAAAGCTATTTCCACACTCACATCAAAGGATCTGAGTTATAAAAAGAATTTGTAACTCACTTTCGTAAATAACATTAACAAGAAAAGAGATAATAATGCTGAAAATTTTTGACGCATTTTAAAGTGTTTTATCTGTTTCTTGAAGCCTAAGTCACACTCATAGCATCTAAAAATCTCATTCTGCAAGTACTCCTTTATTGTTTAGTTGGGCAAAGGGGTAGCAATGGAGTCTAATCCTGGAATGAAATGGCGATAATAACTCGCAGGTCCCCAAAACATTTGTATTTGCTTCTTTGTAAGGTTTAGGCCAGGTTTTAATTAACTGCACCTTCCGATCTTGTGGTATGATCATTCCTCTCCCAATCATATAACCAAGATAATTGGCTTCCCAGGCCCCTAGACAACATTTATTTGGATCGGGTGTTAATCCTGCTTCTTGCAAAGCTCCAGTCACTGCTTCCAGATGTTGTAGGCATTGTTCCTATGTCATACTATGAATTACGACATCATCCAAGTAGGCAGCTGCATAATTCGGTCAGTATTCGGTCAATTAATCTTTGAAATGTAGCTGGAACCCCATGTAAACCAAATGGAAGGACCTGACACTGGTATAGCCCTTCAGGTGTGGCAAAAGCAGTCGGCTTTAGCTTCTTCGGCCAGCAGCACTTGCCAATATTCATTAGTAAGATCTAGGGTACTGATATATCGCTCGATTAGCTTATCTATATGGGGCATAGGGTATGCATCAAACAGAGAGATCCCATTTAACTTTTTGAAATTATTACAGAACCAAATAGTTCTGGTTTCAATACTATCGGACTAGCCCACTCGCTATGGGATTCCTCTATTATTCCCATTACTAACATTTTTTCTACCTCTTCTTTAAATCATTTCCTTTTGGCTTCAGGTATTCGGAAGGGGGGGCAGTCTTACCCTTTTCCCTGGTTCCATGATAATCCTATGTTGGATAAGATGATTTTGACCAGGTGTCTGGGAAAAAACATCTTTGCTTTGTGATAGGAATTCTTGCAATTCCTGCTTCTGAGCCTGAGCCAGCTCCCCCATAGCTACAGCACCTCTTTCTTATTCCAAAGGGTCAGGGGAGAAGTGGGTAAGCAGAACGTCTGCACCATGCCATTTATTTAATAAATTGACATGGTAGATTTGATGCTGACGTCATTTGTCATGTTGCTTGACATAATAGTTGACTGGAACCACCTTTTCCACCACCTCATAAGGCCTCTGCCAGGAAGCCAAGAATGTACATTATAGGTTTGGAACTAATACCAGTACTTTATCCCCAGTCTGAAATTCTCTTGCAATAGCTCCCCTATTATAAATTTGCTTTTGTTGGGCCTGGCCTTTCTCCAGGTTTTCCTTCACAATGGGAACAATGGCGTTTATTCTTTCTCTCATTTGTTCTACATGTTCAATGCTGTAAAGGTGAAAGTTGATGCTCCCAAGATTCTTCAACTAAATCTAATAAGATCTGTGGTTTCTGAGAGTATTGTAACTCAAAGGGAGAAATCCCGGTCGAGGCCTGCGGTACTTCTCGAATCGCAAACATGAGATAAGGGAGCAGCTGATCCTAATTTCTTCCATCTTTTTGCATGGCCTTCCTCAGAATGCCTTTCAGGGTCTTATTAAAACGTTCCACTAGACTGTCTGTTTGAGGGTGATTTGTCTGATTTGATGAATACCCAAAAGCTTACATATGTTCCGCATGACTTTTGACATAAAAGGAGTTCCTTGATGTCACGAACAGTTCTTTCCAGGTGCTATGCAGATGACACAATCCGGAATTGTGAGGAAACGCTAGGAAAAAGTCATGCAAGAGACGGGTATAGAGACAGGGGGGCGTGTCCTAGGTGTGCAGGTGTCCAGGGGAAGTGAGTTGGGGGTGAACAATCCAAGACAAAGTCCAAACGGGAAACCAAAACAGAACCATAAGTCCATGGCCAGGCGATCAATCCAGGGGATTAAAAACCATGGACTTGGTTGGGACCGGCGGGGGAGATCAGGAACAGAAAGTTAAAACCAAAAAGGAGCCAGATGCAGCAGGACCCGAGCTCTCACAAAACAGAATTCAATGAAGAGCCTCAAATGACGTCTGTGTCTGGCTTTTAAGGGGGAACTGAAGAGGGGCTGGTATAAGGAACAGGTGTGGGGAATGTGCCAGAACTAGGAAGGGTTGGAGCGCCCTTAAGAGGAGGAGTAGTGATCGTGACTTGATCTGTTAAGATATCTTTAGGAATCCCCACTCTAGAGAAAAGTTGTACTAGCTCCTTAGCTATGTTTTTGGCTGTGACGGCTCTCAAAGGAATGGCTTTGCGGTACCTCATGGCATAGCCCATATTAGTAGTATATACTGATGCCCCTTTGTGGTTTTGATCAGGGGTCCCTCCAAATCCAACTCAGGGTAACTCAGGGCACTATTATTATTACACAACTTTTCATCGATTTTTCTTATATGTCCCCATGCATGTCTCAATTTTCCATCTTCCAACAACTGGGCTGTCCCGAACTTACCTTGATGTTCAAGGGGCTCCCAGTTTGGTAAATTCATATTTATGAATTCATCTCCAAGTTCGGAGCCTTATTCCTGTTGGTCCACCCCTTCAGGGGAATCTACTGTGTTGTCACCCATGTCTTCAGGACAGTGGAGTGGCCTTCGCCTAGCTGACTGGACAGTGTTCCAAATTTGGAGAAAGTGGGGACAGTCTCATCCCAACACCACAGGGTAAGGCAACTGCTCAACCACTCCTACAGTCGAACTGTATGTTCCCTTTTCTGTAGAAATGTTATTTTATGCTGATGGATATACCTTCGTGTCCCCATGAATACATGTAATAGGGATCCCCTCCGTTTCCCTGATCTCAGTTTCTTCGGGTAGTATTATAGGGGTCACCAGGTTCACCATACTTCCAGAGTCCAACAAGGCCTTGACATGTTCTTCCCCTACTTTGATTTTAGTAATGTGGGGATCCTCACAGGTCGGGATGCTTGCCGTGAGGTAGTTACACCTTGCTTCATCTCTGGTGTCTACTTGCATGGGTTCAGACTGGCTGGGACAATGGCTGGTCAAATGCCCTCTTCATGACAATTAAAGAATCTATCAGTTTCTTTCCATGGTCGGGGCCTTTGATCCGATCTTTCCTTACGGGAGTTCTTAAATTGAGGAGCACCTCAATAATCACTTTACCGACCAATATTTCATTTCAGTTTCAAAACTCTTTTGGTTTCTCCTCTCCTCTTTTCGAAATTACCATTTCTTCCCTAATCAAGGCTTCAGTGGCATCCTGTCTGTCCACTAAGTCAACTGCCTGGTCTAGTGTCTGGGGATCCCTATCACATTCCTTTTCAAGTAAAGAGGCAGACTTCTCACAAAGTGATCCAACACCACTCTTTCTAGGACTTTTCCTGAGTTTAGTTCTTCTGGCTGGAGCCATTTGTACCAGGTTAAAGATTTGAGACCTCGTGAGCTTGTCCATTTGATATCTCCAGTTCTGAAACCAGACCGCGCGTATTCCCATTGTAACCCCTAATCTCGCCAAGATCTCCTTTTTTAGAGTCTCGTAATTCTCTGCATCCTTTTCTTTTATATCATAATACACTTTTTGGGCTTCTCCAATTAAATAAGGCGCATTGCTCTCTGGGCCATACATTCCTAGTGGCTGTTCTTTCAGAAGTTGTTAAATAAGCTTCCACATCATCTTTTGAAACCCAATTTGTTCAAGATTACAAGTGTCTCTCCCTGTTACTGGGGTTTGTCTAATTTCCTCCAGTCCATAATCCATTTTCCCCATCCTTAAACTATTCAAATTCCAAAGTCCGTGAATCAACACAAATCCACGCCATAACCAAGCCACAATCCGTAAACCGTAGTCCTTTTTCCTTTTGTTACTTAGTTATTCTTTAATCCTTTCATAAACACACCCCTAGTTCTTCTTTCTCCTCCAAACTAAATTCACCTTATTGGCTTCCACACCCACTCACCGTTTCCGTTTTCCGTTTTCCATAAAATATTATGTTTCCTGATACGGTTCACCTGTGTCTCGTTGTTTCGTTGAATAGGCCCTTTCCAAAAGTGGGTCAACTGGTTCTTCTTGGTGCCCATTTTGCTCAGGTTTATATAGAGTATATTAAGCATATCGTTCCGGAAATACCTGTCATGAATGACCATACCCCTGGTCATCTTACATCACCTACTTCCAATTACAGCTGCTTTCATTGAAAATTAAAAATTATGCATTAGCACATTTTTAAAAGTTAATATTTTAGACAAAAGCTGAATGTTCAAACACATTTATGTGTAGAAGAAGTAAAATACCTGTAAGGACTGCAAAGAAAAATCAACAGCTAAAATATGTTAATCATATTCACCACCTTTGCTATGGCAAATCTAAATTATTCCACGGAAACAAATCATAAATATTTGAATGGCCTCTGCGTGCAATATCAGAAGTGCACATGGATTCAGAATTAAAATGTTAGAAAGGTATTAAAAAATCAAATAAATTAATAATTATACTTTTATTGACAACATTAATGAGTGATGACATAAAGATCTTTATAAAATATTATGATTCTGATATTTAAATATAATAATTACTAAGTAAAGTTTCATAAAAAAGTAAAGCAAAAAGGCAATTTTTAAAATCAAAATTAACATTTTTAAAATTACAATTTTTAAAATTAAAATTATTGTCAAAATTGATAAAAGTCATGTTATGTTACACATAGCAAAAAAGTGTGAAATAAAATAAAAAAATAAAATAGAGACATTTTTTTAGTGTGGAAACCAATGAAAATGTTGATCATGAATGTTGTATCTTTACATAAATCCAAAGAATGAGGCTGGTATGGAACAATTAACTCTGTATTGAAGTAATGCCAGTTGCCACAGCGCCAAAACAATATAACATCCAGGTAACCCCTGCAGAACCCCAGCCTAGAAAAATAAGTACAGCCACCTGGCAGACTTTTAAATGTATTTTGCAATATTTAATATATATACATGTATCATGTATCATGAAATCAATTAACTACAATGAAGAACATGTTAACTGTGGCTCACCACTTGCTAGCAACACACTATGCAGAGCTCTTGTGAGAAGTGAGGAGAAAATGGTTTAACAAAGGGTGATGAGGGAACTCTATTGGTAACTCTATTGTAACTCTATTGTAACTCTATTGGAAGTGAACTGTAGTCAGGTGAAGTTTATCCGTCCAACAGATATTTGATATTTGCAGGCCAGATATAAGATATTTTCATGAAAATAAATGGTAAAGTGGTATATTGTATAAGAAGTCTCAATGGAAGGATTATAGATAACTTTGTAGAGTATAAGGCTCAGAGAACAGATTTAAAATCAGTGACTTTGTTTTATTACTATGCTGCTAGTGTGTTATGTCAGAGGAGTAGGGGAGGCATTATATTATTTAAACCTGGGCCCACAATCATCAGGTTCTGTCCCTGGTCCAGATATTGCCTAGATCAGGTTACCCATCTATACTTAGCAGCCAAACAATGAGGATGCTGGGATTGATACTCTGGTATCAACAGTGACCTTGAAAGATCTGCAGAGCTCATTGCTGAGATGGGATTAAATTGTCATTAGTCAATAATTTCCCTAGAATCTTGCCTGAATGTGAAAATGACATTAAGGAAACAATTATAGAAAATGCAACAAAGCAATTAAGTGATGCCTCAAGCATATGACAAAGTTTTGTGGTCAGATGAGACAAAATCTGACTTTTTGGTCTAATTGCAAAATGTTAAGTCTTATGCATCACTCAGTGATCATCATAGGTATGGTCAGCATCACAGCATTATGTTATGGGGCTTTGCATCAGTAGGGACTGGTATGCTTATGAAAGCTGATGAAAATAGAATGGTTAGAGCAAACCTGGCAAACCTGCTTCAATCTTCTAAAGGACAGAAATTCAAAGTTCATCAGTCCAAAGACCTAAAACCTAAACACATTGTAAAGCTACACTGGGTGTCTGAATTGAATCTGTGGCAAGACTTGAAAATTGCTGTACATCAATTATCTTCAACCAACATAAAATAGTTTTAGCACGTTTGCAGAGAAAATGGTTGGAAATTTACCCAGTATGCAAAAGTAGTGGACTAGAAAAGATGTCCTTTGTGCGAAAGGTGCTTCAATCAAGTATTGGCTCTGGAGGGGTGAATACTTATGCAATTATATTTTATGTTTGAAACTAAAGCTTTTCAATTTTTTTTTTGTTTGGAAATTTTTGCACCACTTAAAGCTGTAGGAACAAGGCCTATTGTTTCACTTAGAATAAAGAAAGTGGCTAAATAGGCCCTTCTGATAAGATACATCGTAAAGCTGTATCAAGCTGTATCAATGAAATGATATAAAGTGCAAATGGGCTCCGGCTAGTCTGGTCCCCAAGCTGGTTTATTTCCAGAAACTACAGGTCAAATGTCACTCACTATCCATCACACAAAGGAAGATCCATCAATTGGGGATCTGGAGATTGGATACCAGAACCAAACTGGTATATCAGCCATCTCAACAACTCATGGTAAATCATCACAGCCAATCACCAACTTTAAATGTTTCCCCATATAAACTGGAGCCCAGTTCATTTTTACCAGTTACCCACTGACATCTAATCTCTCTCAATCTAAACTGGCACACTGACTTTTACAAGGACTTGACTGCAAACAGTCCAAGTCAGGTCTTACATTTTTCTCCAAGAAGCCAGGCCAACAGTGTGAGTCAGTAAAGTACAAAAGCAGTGAAGCTCAGTTTATTAAGGTTTTTGGATGTCTCCATTTGGTTTAGAATTGGTACTTTTAATTTAAACATATGTAGAATATATCAGACACTTTGACTTTCATATTTAAATGTCTATAATTTACCATTCGCAAGTATTGTACACAGTTGTAATGTACAATGTGTCCCACACAGACATAATAATTAATAATAATAATAATTGCTTACACTTATATAGCGCTTTTCTGGACACTCCACTCAAAGCGCTTTACAGGTAATGGGGACTCCCCTCCACCACCACCAATGTGCAGCATCCACCTGGATGATGCGACGGCAGCCATAGTGCGCCAGAACGCTCACCACACATCAGCTATCAGTGGGGAGGAGAGCAGAGTAATGTAGCCAATTCATAGAGGGGGATTATTAGGAGGCCATGAGCATAAGCAAAAACGTTTTAAACAAGAAGTGAATCACACATTCAAGTATATTTCAACAATTTATTTTATTTATAGGTGGTGTCTGTGTATACTCCTGTTTGGGACTAAAGCTTTTATTCAAATCAGAAAAGAATTCTGTTGCTACAAGGACTGTTCAGCAGGACCATAGAAAATTACTGGCTGCAATCAGAAAGTCAAAAAGTCTTTATTCGATCTTTTCTTAGGGAGGTGGAATTTTTTGTGGATTACTGTCAGGTTTCTTATGAAGCATTTTTGGAAGATTCTGTTATGCAATTCAGGCACATGGACAAAACACAAGATACACTGTGGATAGGATGCCAGCTCGTCACAGGGCACACACAAACACAAACATGCACACACTCAGACTAGGGACAATTTTCCCAGAAGCCAATTAACCTACCAGTATGTCTTTGGACTGTGAGGAAATCCACACAAACAGTGGGGACAACATACAAACAACATGCAGATAGCACTCCAGGAACTGAACTCAGGGCCCCAGCGCTGCGAGCCAGGAAAGCTAACCTTAAGTGTAGGTTTGAGGTTTATCATTCCATTTTCATAATCTGGTTTGGTTGTTTCTTTGGCACTTCAGTATTTATGTAAAAGGTGAAATATAATTATATGACTTCTGGTAAGAGCTGAACATGTGTCTGTCTTCCCAAATGCTGCTTTATTGTTTGTCTACATATTAAGTTTTGGTTGATTGGACACTGTTTATTATTATTTTTCTTTGATCTGAAAAATAATGAGAAGGTTTATTCTCTCTACTGTTTTCCAAGAATGAACGTGTTCTTCATTTATGTCTTTGTCATTCCATAGGCCTGCACTACCATTGTCTTCCTCCTTGCCATTTTCTTCTTTCAGGTTAGGCTAAGCAGGAGCATGACAATGTGAAATAGGAGATGAAGGCATAGTAAGTCTGGGTTTGTGTGCTTGGTTTAAACTTATTTCTTGCCACCATACTGTATGCATACTGCCTATAGCACTACCAGTTGGCACCACATACAGTACATGAACTCTATGTGATTTTGCCTTTGTGATCTGTGCTAGCATCTGTTCTGCTGTTCCTATGCACCTCTCTGTCTCTGTGACCCCATGTACAGTCCATGCCTCTGTTGTCATTTGCCTTCATGAATGTTTTACCTCCTTGAATGCTCTGTGCACCTGCACGTGTAACTGTGCCTCAATGTAAGCTTCCTTGGTGCCTCTGTTCCAGTACTTCAATACATGGACCTTTTACATTATGTCCATCTGTGCAGCTCAGTTATTCCATGCACCTACCTGGTGTTATTTGCTATATGAATAGTTCTTATTTCATTACCTCTCTAAACTGAAATAAAGTAAAGATGTCTTCTGCACTTCAGTGTCAATGGTCACCCACTACTCTGTGCACTGCATACTTGATAGCCCACTGACTGCTGTCTAGATATTTATTACCTTTCACTATCGATAAAAAAAAACAGAAAGAAGGATGACGTAAGTAAGGAGAAGTACAGTGTTAGGGCATAGTAGCAATTGCTGCTGGTTTTACTGGAGATTGCATTGTGAACAGAAGCTTCACCCAGATAATGGCTATAACCTGTGTGCCACATTCCTGGGCTATGAATACATAAGCTATGCATTAAAAGATGAAACTTTTTGTATCCTCTAACTACCTTTCAGCACCAAAGCCAAGTATGACAAATCCATCATGTGGTGGATCAGATGTTGCTGGTACAATTAAGGTATTTTTGGCTGCCACGTATCCAAACCCTGGTCTCTCTATTTTGTTGCCTCAATAACCCAGCATCTCTTATTTCTCCATTGTGGAGATGCTGAGAGTTGTGTTCCCAGTTCTTTTCTCTGTCTGGACACGAGAAGTGCTATAGAGGATGCTTGTCTGATGCCACACTTGCCATGGCTCTAATATTCCTCCATACTGAGGGTTGACAGTAAGTTCTGCTTTTACAGCACCAGACACAGAAGAAGACACAAATCTTCCTTTCTGTCCCACCAAGCATCAGAGGCTTCTCTTCACCCTCCTTTGAGGAGGGAGTTTTACTATAATGATATGCTCTCCCTAAAGACATCCTTCTGAGAAGGTGTTTGATTCCCTTGGGTACTGGTGACTAACTGTGCTATGAGGGACCCTGCATTGTGCTAAGGTTTATACCTCAGAAGTGGCATCCTAGGAGATCCTCGAGCTTCCTGTCCCAGAGTGTTGCACTGCTGACCCTGTTACGGTTCCAAAATCTTTCCGCCAAAGGACTCCCCAAGTTCTTGTTGCCGCTCCAGCTGCGCAGGAGAGTCGCAGACCAAGTAGATGTCTGTAGCAAATCTCTGATTGTCTAGTGTAACTAGAATTACAAGACTTCCCTCTTCAAGCCTATGTATACTTTCCTTGCAGTGCTCAGTTTTGTTTACCTCTGTGTTGAGCTTCAGATCCTGACTTCTTGAGGTTTTTTCTGGTATTTTCTTCCTCATTCATTGTTTTTCTTCTTTTTTATTGTAACCTTATAATTTCTTGCATTTTCCTTGTTTTTTGTTCCCTGCTCCATGTGTTTTGTTTTTCTTCCTTGGATTGCTTACCTGGTTTTGGACTTTTCGGTTGGAATCTGCACAGTGTCTTATCATTGTTTTTCTGAGCTGTCTACATATTTATATTCCCTATCTTTTCAAACTGTGATTCTCTTGGGCATACTTTTGATTGGAGCATTTAAGAGTGTGATGGAGCAAGCTAAGGCTTAGTCAAAACCCTTCCTTTACTGAAATAAATTGGACACCCATAACTTTATTGAATGGTTGGACTTCCGTAGAATGTAATTCCAGAGACAGAAAAGGGATCAAATGATTGGCCATGTGCATAATTCGACATTCATCAGGAGTCACAGCAGTTAGGTGGAGAGGTTGGGGAGCTGTGTCTCAGCTCCTACAGTTCAGGAAGGGAGAGTGGTAAAGGATTCTGGAATTGCAGAGAGTTTAAGTAGTAGAGGAGTGTGTATTCAACTCCTGTGATTAAATATTAGCAGCCAGCTGGTGGTCCTAACCAGTTTAGGCTTCAAAAGTTAGAAAGCAATGCTAAAGGCTTACAATGATTTTGTTGTGGAATAATGTAGTAAAGAAAGATGGATCCACAGAGAGTTTAGCTTTATTTTTAATGTGTACTGTATTCCTAGATTAATCAGATTTCTCCAGAGTCTCTACAGAGTAGTAGACTAGTGTTTATAGTAAGAAACTGGGCACCAGTGGGTGAGACGCACCAGTATATATTGGAGGAGACTAAGAACATGAATAGGAACAATCTTCCAGTGAAAGGAAGGCTGTGGAAGGGTGAACCCGGTTGAGTGTGCCAGGGGTCCCAGAGTAGGAATGGGACAGGTTTCTTCCTGGGAAAGGGAAGACAGGCCAAGGATGTGAGAGCCTGGTTGAGTGTGCCAGAGGTTCCATGGGATTTGGGTGTGTTTGTTCCAGCTCTTTTAGTGGAATAGAAGACTGAAGAGTTCTTTCATGTGAGAAGAAGAGCTGAAGACGTTTTGGGAGTAATACCTCTGTGAAGAACTGTTTTTTGGGACTGAGAAGGCTTCTCAGAAAAGGGACCACTTGCACATCTTAAGAGTCTAGATGGATTCCACAAGCCAACAGTGGCAGATCACCAAAACACACACTCCTAATTTGGTCAAGTGGGGTTACGTGTTATGGCTCAGGGTTGGCATTCTTCACAAAGAGGTTTATGGCATTGTCTTGGCCATTTCCATGGTACTGTGATTCTCTGACTTAAACACGTCCCTGACTTTACTCTCTTCTGTCCCAGTCTACTTTGTACAAGCTTCAGGCCTGTGACACAGCACTCATTGTAACACATTCACCTGGGTCTCAATACAATTCAGTCAGGATGCAGTACATTTATGTTTGAATACACTACCCATCACAGGGGATGATGTTTAGTAAAACAATTACTGCACAACTCTCCTTAAAGATAGAAACTTTTTTATCAAGTATTCTATCCAAAGGGTTCTGCTCTCTGAACCTTGGGAGTGTTTATTATTAAACTGTTTCCTGTTACTGAAAAGGATAGCTTCCTCCACCTAATCAGACACCTAAGGGCATCTAAATAAATCTCACTATGTCATGATCCCTACATAACTAGCAGTGGAACTGGTATAAATACAAAATCCTTCCCTGTCTTATGGCAGTAATACCTCATGCTCTCTCTCTAGTCTTTCCATAGTTTGTTTCTGTTAAGCATTATTTTTGTTCATAATATTAACAATTAAAAAGAGACTTTCAGCTCTCCAGACCTGTTCAATCACTGACATATCAGAATCTGCTGTATTTGCCCAGTTAACACCCAAACTCATGAATGAAAACACTGTGGCATGAATGTCATTAACAATAAAGGTCAAGCATTTCCCCCAGGTTTAAATTCATACATCATTAATACCTGAAAATAATAAATAGAGACTCAGCTCAAAAAGTTTGTTGGGAGATAATTCTACATAATGTACATTGTTATGATGTTATAGGAAAGGAATTTTGGTGGTTTTGAGTATCTCATGTATAGTTCTATGGTTCTAGAACTATGGTTCGCATACCACTGCTGGTGCGCGGAGTGCCCCCAAGTGGTACGCCAGATGACCCTGGAAATTTGTTGTGTACGCTTAAAAATTGTGACGGGTTTTCATATTTTCTATTTTATGTGTCAAATACGCAGCCTACATACTACAATACAGTGTGCACTAATACTTGAGTGGACACAAGCTACTGTACTATGTAATTCTATACCATTGTATAGTAATGTGTGCTATGAACGGAAGTGACCAATTGTATTTAAAAAAAGTTACCTTCAGCAAATAGGGAGGCATGAGAATGTGCGTGATTTGGGAAAAATGCCAATCTTGTGAGCACAGGAAAGCATGATAGATAACAGAAAAATATTTGAGGACTGTTCTCTGTGTTTTGCTCCCATGCACATTAAAAAAAACGTATTTTATCTTCTGAGACGAACTCATGAAACGGAAACGGGGGGAAATGCAAGATTGCGGATTGCTAAAGTAGGAAAACCCCACACTATTTTTGAAGAACTTTGTTTACTGTTGGCAACAGCTGACACGTATTATGTGTGGAGAAAAAGCTACTAAACAGCTTGACCTGCTGCCCCTTTTGAATGACACAGTCACTCTGAGAATTATTGATATCACAGAATATCAAAAGTACGCTGATAGAGCACGTTAAGTTGAGCAGATGCTTTTCACTGCAATTAGATGAGTCTATAGATGCCATTGATTTGGCCAATTTGCTAGTTTACGTTAGATATAAGTTTGAGGGCATGTCCCATGATGACGTTCTGTTCTGTAAGCCACTAACAACAAAAACTACAGGAGAGCACATATTTTAGCTTCCAAATGAACTTATCGAAGAGAATAGCATTGACTGGAAAAAGTGCTTTGCAGTTTGTACAGACAGTGCCAGAGCAATTACAGGCAGACACAGCGGTGTAGTTGTGTAGGTTGTTCCAGATATGAAGTGGACACACTGGAGCATCCACCGTGATGGCAGTCAAGAAAACTCCGGAGGATTTAAAGTCTGTTAGACTCTGCTGTCAAAGTTGTGAATTGTATCAAGGCTCAACCAATGAATTCACATCTGCTTTGCTCGACTAAAAAGGCTCACCCCTCTCACTGAAATAAATGGTAAGTGATCAGTGCTGTGTATGTGAGTGTGTGCGGGCGCTCATGTTGATCATTGAGATTTTCTGGGGTTCCTATGAGAAGATGACTTGTAGGTGGTACTTGAATGCTTTGGTTTGATCAGGGGTGGTTGGTCCAAAATGTTTGACAACCAATGAGAGGAATGGTGAAGCTAATGTCTCCCAAAGAGAAAAAGCTGATCAGAGTTCCATGCTTGATCATTGTTTTACCATGTAACACCTGTTTTATCACCCTGCATGTCATTAATTTTAAACCCAATGCTCCCAAGTGGAAGAAACATAATAAAAGTCTTAAAGGCCCTAAAAGGCAGATAAATTACCCACCTTTTTTGACTCGACTTTGTTAAAGAAGCCGGCCAAGAATTACCTCACTTGTGGATTTAACTAATAGGCAATCTTATCCTTCCCTTATATTATTAAATTTGATATTAGGGTGCACAATGTGTTATTGTGTTACTTTGTGATTCATGGTTTTCTTTCACGATAGGAAATGAATTTTTGTATTATGGTTTGTCCTTATGTGCTCTCATTTTAAATATTGTATTTATATTGTATTTGACTGTAATTATTTATACTAAACAAATGGCCTCTTTCAATTTTTGGCTCTTCAAACTTTTTGTTTACGACAATCAATAAAGATAATGTCAAAAGGCTCTCCAATACATAAAAAACATTTAATTACATTATCATTACTTACAGGGACAGTAAGTTTGGCAAATCCCATAGTTCATCACTGGGAAGATGCTGAAGCTGGTTGTTCTGTAACATCCTTGAAGGGAGAGATTACAAAGAAAACACGTGAGCCACATTAGTTTAAGACATTGGTTTCTGATCAATTAGTTACCAAATACCCTCATCTTGTTTCTAAATATTCATAAACAAACATATGTTCTTACTTAGTTTATAACACTAATTCTGTATAACTCCTTTCTTATAATTGTTTCTTTCCAACTGCAAATTCTAAATATACAGTATTATTTCAGTAAAAGAATGTAGTAGCATGTCAAGGCTAACTCAGAAATAAATAAATATTCTTTTAGCCTTAACTTGAAGTAACAGTCATTATTTTATTTTGAGCATGTTTACACAGTCATTGGTGTGCAGCATGTACATGATTCTGTGTCATGGAAATAACTGAAATGATCTTACTTGTTGTCCTTCATTTCCTGGGAAAGCTGAACCTATAAGCTAAGAAAGATGAACTCATCATATTCAGCCTCATGTGTAAATGTTGGTGGCATTAAAAAACATTGGCCGGTACTGGAATACTGTTGTTTCTAATAGTATTTTCTTGCTATTCCTACTAATTTTTTTTTTAGTTCAGCATCTTTGTATCTTTCTAATGCATTCCTCCAACTTTTAACTTGAAACAGCTTAAATTCCAGCGAGGCACTAATTAAAGCAAGCTTGCCTGTAAGCAAAGAATGCGAGCAAAGCAGGATCCTATGTTCTGAGGTGTCTTGTTTCGTGAAACAATTTGGAGACGTTGTTGTTTATACTGGAGGGAGAACCACAATCTTTGTTCCAAACTTTAATCAGCCAAGAGATGTCATTTCATTTGGCTTACAAAGTTTATTTCAATGAGGGAGAAAAAAAAGGAGTCTTTGGGTGGTCTGCTGATGTTGTAGTTATAGAAGTAGAAAAAAAATGCTAAATGAAAAAAGGAGTACAATATACACAATAAACCTTGAATCTTTGAAGAGTGCAAACAATTAAAATTTGAGACTTTACAGTCATACTGTAGATGTCAGGAGGTAATTAACCCAATCAAATGTAGCTTCTGGTACTTTAACACCAAAAACAAAGAAAAGGGTCTTAGGCAGAGGATTTTAATTGTATAATAACAGGGGTAAAATAAATGCTGTAGATAGGAATTTAAAATTTTAGTATTGTGAGTCATTATAGTACATTCAGCGCTACTCAGGTTTTTCTTTTGCTCCCAAAATACAAGCATAATTATTTTATACAGAATAATACAGAAAACTAAATGAGATGGCTTTCCAAGCAACCTACTCAATATAGACTAAATTACAAAATTTTACAAAATAGAAATATAGAAATAATTTAATTCCCATACTGTATATAAGTGAAAAAACATTCATTTTATGCTCATTTTGCAGATGGAGTTTGTCTTCAGTTTGATTATTTTCATACTTCATGAAAATGTAGGAATGAAACATTAAAAAGTAATCTGGGGAGAAAAATGCTGTAAAAATTCCAGTGATTTACAATGAAAGGAAAACAATACTGATGCATGTCTTTTTATTTAAAAATAGATGCCTTCATCAGTAACTGTATAATATGTGAGTTTACAATTAACTCTTTTTTTTCTGACATAGTGACAAGTTCTCCCAAGAGTACGATGGAGGGAACTGGAAAAGAATCAATAAATTAATTCTAAAATATGAGGTTAGGAGTATAAGAGAGGATACAGTATAAATCTGAAAACAAAAATCGGATGACAAAATTGGAAACCAAGAATAAGTGTACGTAAGATAGAAAATATGAGACATTACTTTAAAGAAAGGGTTGTAGGAGTCTGGAACAATATGGAAGTGATTTAGAACTAAGAACAGGAAACATTTCTTTACAAAAAAAGGTTGTGGGAATCCTGAACAAGCTACCCAACTATGTTGCTAAAGCTGATACTTTGTTTTCCATGAAATACTATAACTAGATGTGTTTGTTGAATCAATTAAGTATTAAACACCAAGCACATTTGATGGCTTATTTGGTCTCCCCTTTTTTGCAAACATTCTTATGCTTAATCAAATTTTGGTTTGAGTTAGTATAGTAAGTCATCTGGCAAATCCAGACAATGACACTGATAGCTTTTGATTCCCTTTTTAAAATATGACATATTGTAAATTTGCACTTAGAGGAAAACTCTGTGGATGTTTTTTAAAGCCTTTCTTAAGGCAGACTGTAATGTTGTGCTACTGAGATTGAACTAGAAACTGATCTTGGGATGTAGAAAGAACACAAGTGCTGGGTGAGAGACACTTAAGTCATCAAAACCTGCAGGCAGTACACTGTAGAGTGGAGAGTAGAGGAGTTTTTGCCATATGTACATGAACATTGAATTCTTATTCGCACTGATCTCTCAGGATATACACAGGAAAGCACACGACACAGTTTAAAAGATAACACCACACATTGTAGACAGTACATTACAAACATAATAAATAATAACAACAGAACAATAAATATGTAGTACTTAGCAAAAAAAACATGGTAGACCATTCAAAAAGTGTATAGTGCAGACATGCATTGAGTCTGAGTCTTTGAATTAACTGTTAAGGTCCATGCTTTAATAGTACGGAGGGAGAACAGTTTGGGGCTGGAATGGAAGGATCCTGTGTGCTGCTCTTTTCAGTTCAAGACACAAGGAAGTGCTGCTGTGTGTGCAGACAGGTGCCATGCTATGGTAAGAGCACAGTCCAAGATTGTAGTCAAGTTGGTGTGGGTCAAAGCCAATGAGACCAAGCTAACCAGGGTCCAAAATACCAAGGGGAAGTGTGGGGAGGCAAGGTCAGAGCACGACAGGGTCCAAGCCAAGATATACACTGTAGACAAACAAAGCTGCAGAGTGGTGCAAGAGACATGGTACAACGCAAGCAGAGGTCAGTATTTCACACAACTGTGAAACACAGGGACAAAGAATAAACTAAGAAACTTAAAAGACTCAGAGACAAAACTCAGGAACAAGACTCAAGGGGCTCAGAGTCAACATACAATGAAAGAGCTCTGAGCTTTGTCAGATCTGAGTACTACTGTTGAGGAAACACCTGGAATGAGTGTGGATGTAAACTGTCTCCTAGTAATTCAAGTCTCCTGTTAATTGGTTTCTGCAGAAACCAGTGCAGGGACTATGGTTGATTGTGACAAATGCTAGCTCTCCCCACTGCTCTGTAGGGTGGACACAACATAGAAATCTATCATATGGTATATCGCTTTTTTGTGTTTTTAAATTAGCCATTGTGTAGAACACAGTTTCTGGAAATACAGCTAATGAACACAACAACAGTCATTTATACCTTAGGGGAAAGTTTTGTTTGCATGTTTTTTATCTAAAAGATAAAATACACTTTCCTCCATGTTAGTCATAGGACTCATACCCATGTATTGATGATAGACAGCCGAAGTGATGTAGTCTACCTAATCCAAAAAATATTTATAGTGATTTGCAATTTGAATTTATTTATTGTTTTTAGAAAAATAATCTTGAGACCTACCAGTACTGTATGTCCAAAAGAACAATGAATTGTTTTAATACAATTTGGGATATTGATGTTATTAGACTTTAATATGTAATCGTTTCTGAAATTCTGTATATAATTAAGCCTTAACATTTAGTCAGGGAAGAGTAAACTTATCCTTATTTTGTAAAGCTGCAGGGCCATGGAACAGGTAGCTCATCCTTCTGTATTACAGACAACAATAGAGTGATATTATTCCTTTCATATCAGTGAGAAAGGGTACATTACAATGATTGCTTTAAGCAGAAAATAACAGAAGAATTGTGTTAAAATTAGTTTTACTATCAGATGAGGAATCATTTGAACTCAGTGATAAGCAGGTTATACATTCTGCCAGTGAGCCAGATTCACATCCAAGCTCCTCAGATAAGAAATATTTAACCATAGCAGTAAGTGGTACTGCATCAGAACTTAAGATTTCTAGGCTGAATTCCAGGATTCTTTTAATGGAAGCCTACATGATTGCAAGAAATGTTAAACTTCTCTTTATGACAACAATCCAATCTTGTGTCAAAAAAAATCTTATTTATATGAACCACTGTATGGACTGGAATTAAAGTTCAGAATATATAAACCACAGCTATGTAAACGTTGTATCTAAAAAGGTGCTGCATTATTTTTTATACCATCATTGTAAGAACAGTGTTATTTACGAACTCTGTGCAGGTCTCCAGGCGAGGTCCGAAAGCTGAGGTATCCAAGTCGGGCGACGAAATAGAGTGGTCGGTTATTCCAGACAGGGTCGAGTCCAGGAAATAGGCACAAAGAGAGGCAAACAAATACGATAGGGGCGAGACAAGAGTAAGAAATTCAAAACCAAAGAGTTGACATTGAAGAAGTCCTGACAAGGTAGAAAAGGTTTTTAGGAAGAAAGGGCAAGGTGAGCTCAGAAGGCAGAAGAGATCCTAATCCCGAGCAATGTTACAGAGTGAATGTAGGATTTATACAGTGAAGGAAGGGGTGTGTAAGGGAAACTGGATAATGAGGGGTTGATTGACCCTGCAGCCATAACAGTACCCCCCCTGTACGGGCAGCTCTTGAAGTGCGTGATGGACAGTCTTGGAAGGCCCAATGGAAGTCCCAGAGAAGTTAATGGTCGAGGATGTGCCTTTCCAGGATCCAGGATCTTTCTTCAGGGCCACAGCCCTCCCGAGATATTGTAAGGCGCCACAAACCACGAGAATCCAAGAACTGTATACTGTGTAAGTGGTGTAGCGGCGAGGCTTATTAATAAGAAAGAATTAAGTGTTCTGAGCCTTCCCAAATGAGGCCCCATTTCTCTGTTCATCTCTGTGGTGCAGCCACAGAGAAACTATTCATGCAGGCTGATTTAAGGTTTCTTTTGATAAGGTTTCCTAGGACAGCTCCCAAAGGGGGATGCACTTAGCTAAGCCTGGCTATCATGATCAATGGTCATCCATTGGCGCCTATCTGTCTAGGGAGTGCCAGATGGACATCTGGACTGCATTCCTAAGTGTCAGGAGTAAGTGACTCATATCTCACCTTCATCAACCAATCAGGGACTGGTAGGGCCGAGTAACCCACGTAGGACTCTGATGCCCATGGAACTTTCAGCCAATCAACGAGCTGAAGTTCCTCCAGGTAAAAACAGGCAACACAGAGAGCCTGAGAGATTCAGGAGGATTCAGTGGAATTCTGAGAATTCTGTAGACTTTTCTAAAGGGAATTCAAAGGAGAATTCCAGGGAAGGACGGCCCAGGAGCAGAAGGCTCCCAAGGGCAGGACGTTCTCGCAGCGCGCCTCCTGACCATCCTGAGACTCAGCCCGGACAACCACGGAACGGTCAGTGTGTCCGAGTGCCAGAACTTTCCTTTGTTCTAAGAGTCTAGAGCGGAGGTTGCCAGAGAGTAACCAGAGGATCCACCTGAGGTTAGCACCAGCAGCAAGCCTCATGAACAGGTCAGAACTGTGGACAGCTGAATCACTATTCAGAACTAGCTCTTCATCAGGAACGAACCAGTCCTCTTCCTGACTTGCTGGGACCCACAATCATCTTTTCTCCTGTGCACAAACTGTGCTAGTTAAAGCCAACATTAGCTAGCCGGTCAGTGAGCATCTGCAGCGCACCGTCGCAAACCGCACAGCACAGCCTGGCACCTAGCCAGAGAGCGCAGATTGGACAGCAACAGCCTGCAACTGTTTCTTTGTGCCCGCAGGAGATCTGAATCCCCAGAGATTGGATGAGTATTCAACTTCACTGTATTACTGCTCGAGAATTCAATTGTTATCCCAACCAGTTGATATCAATTTAATTCCTAAGAGTTATGTACTTGTTTTGAGTATCTAATGTAGAAGTTATAACCAAGTTCATTTACGAAACAGTCTTAATGAATGATATACTGAACGTATGTCCTCTTGATATATGTAACTCTTTGTAACTGACTGAATATATACCTTTTGTATTCTGATAACCCTCTCGATAAGATTTGTTAGGTTTATATGCATATTCTATGTATTAATAAATGTATCCTTGTGTATTAGTACCTGTGTCTGTGTGTTGTTTGAGTTATATCGCATGGTTGGATTCTAAAACCATCAAAAGAGTCATTTTGTGATTTACTGCTACATTTTATAATTGTCCCAGTAAATGCCCAAACCATACAGAACTGGTGCCTTCAGAGAGCACACAACATTACAGTGGGGTGACCATCGATGTGTGGGGGAGATTTCTTGGTGGAGATAGAGGGGATTGAAATAAAGGTTTAAGAGCCAAAACATGAAAAGTGGGGTGGATCTTGAGAGTAGGGGGAGAGCCAGGCGAAAAGAAATAGCTGTGATCCAAGAGAGGATTCTAAAAGGTCCAATGAAGTGGGGTCCAAGTTTACGTGACGTTTGTCATAAGGGCAGGTTTCCGGTGGTTGGCTGCAGAGATCTGGCGTTGTGAGGACTTGAGAAGGGATCTCCTGGCAGTTCACCAAATCTTCCTTATGTTGGTAATATACTCCTGCACCACGGGGACAGCTGTTGAAGGACAGTCATCTGGGAGGAGGGTGTGTTGATATCCGAGTGAGATGAGAAATGGTGACATACCAGTGGGTGAGTATGAAAAAGAGTTAATTGCATATTCCGCCCAGGGAAGGAGTGAAGCCCAGTTGTCTTGTTAGGCTGAGGTATAGGCCCTCAAGAATGTGTGGAGCTTTTGATTGGTTCATTCGGCTTGCCCATTAGCCTCAGGGTGATATCCAGAAGTTGAAGAGACCAACATCCTCAGTGATCTGCAAAAGGCCCTCCATAAATTAGAGATGAACTAGGGCCCCTGGTCAGAGACAATATCTCTGGGAATACTGTGGATCTTGAAAATGGGGGAGACAAAGATATTGGCCATTTCCTTAGAAATTGGTAGGGTGGGTAGGGGAATACAATTAACTGCTTTGTAACAGTTACAGACATAATGACGATGTTACCTTGGCTGGGAGGCCAGTGATGAAATCCATGGAGATATGTGAACAGGGAGGGGGTAAAGGAGGCCGAGCTTACTAGAACAAGGTGTCTTAGAGCATGATCTTTTAGAGTGATCTTTTAATTCCTCGGACAATCCTCGATGGAACTGGTGAATGAGATATTCCAGATCCCAGGACATTTGGGAGCCAAGGAGCAGAATTCAGCAACATACTCCTGCAGGGGGCGGTTTCCCTGTGTGAGGATGGAAAGGCGGTGAGCAGCAAGGGTAGAGCTGACCAAAGGCGGCTTGTAATGCGGCCTGGAATCTGCCATCTCGGGGGCATTCCGGATGAGGAGAGCAGTGGCCCAGTCCAGGGCTCAACCAGAGAGGTAAGAAACCATATACCCAATTCTTTCATGGTCAGAGGGGAAGCAGTCAGTGGGGAGTTGGAAGGCCATCCAATACTGGGTCAGGACACTTGGTGGAGTCACCATCAGATTTATCCAAAGTGGGGAGGGGTAGAGAACTGACTGGTGCCACAGTGGCTTGAGGTGGTATGGTGGATGTGGTCGGCTGGGAAGCTGGGTGATGGGTAACATGGGTGACTAGTTGTTGGACAGCCGCTGTTAAATCCCCTAGCGTTTTGGGAGTGTTACCGGAATATGGTGAAAGAATCATTTTGACCTGCAGGGTTCATGTTTCAGGCTCAGTATTCTGTAAGAACGGTGTTATTTACGAACTCTGTGCAGGTCTCCAGGCGAGGTCTGAAAGCTGAGGTATCCAAGGCTGGTTACTAGGTAGAGATGTCGGTTATTCCAGGCAGGGTCAAGTCCAGGAAATAGGCACAAAGAGAGGCAAACAAATCCAATAGGGGTGAGACAAGAGAGTGAAATCCAAAACCAAGTTGATGTTGAAGGAGTCCAAATGAGGTATTAAAGGTTTTTAGGAAGAAAGGGCGAGGTGAGCTCAGGAGGCAGAAGAGATCCTAATACCAAGCGATGTTACAGGGTGAACTGAGGGTTTATATAGTGAAAGAAGGGGTCTGTAAGGGAAATTGGATAATGAGAGGTTAATTGAGGCCAGCTGCAGCCATAACAGTACCCCCCACCCAGTACGGGCAGATCCTGAAGCCCATGATGGACGGTCTGGGAAGGCCCGATGAAAGTCCCAGAGAAGGAAGGGAAGTGTATAATTGGATAAGGAAAGGAAGGAAGGGAAATTGGATAATGAGGGGTTAATTGAGGCCAGCTGCAGCCAACAATAATGGCTCATAGATATAATCCAGTACAAACAGAATGTACTCCCTTACTGTTGTCATTAGCCAACAATGACCTGGATTCTCCGAGCAGAGGTGCACAACTTGCCAGTTAGGATTGGCAAATTGTGCACTGCTGCTGAGAGATGCTTGGACCGTTTATACCGCTTTTACTGCTTGCCCAGCTAGTATTGGGTGGTCTTAAATTTGGCAGGACGTGCTTGGCTTGCAGTATTCTCCTAGGTTTTATTGTGAGGGTCCAATAGGTGCTGACTCCTGTAAGGTGCTGTAGAGTTCTCAGTGTTTTCAGATGATCAATCATTCTAACAGGCACATGTTTTGAAGGGGTATGCTCACAGTTCTTCAATCTCCATATGTAGAATATGGATTGCAACATCAAGTAAAATTAACAATTATCTCTCAAATGGATGAATGATCATTTTTTTAGTTTAAATGCTGTTTAAATCCTGTTGCATTCGAGATTTATGTATTTTAAAATTATTTTTCTTTTGTATTTTTGTAAACTTTTTGTTATTACTAAATAATCAAAATATTAGTGTCACAGACTGGAAAGGTGTGTGACACCAGGTGTCAAGAGCTGTATGGATGTGAAGTGCCTTGATGGGCCAGTGACACCTTGTTGTTGATTCAATTTGATGCCCTATTCTTGGAGTTCCTGCCCTGATCAAAAGCCCTCTTAACACAGACACTAGACAATTATAATACTAGTTCAGGTGGGTAGCTGCTTCAGCATGCGTAGGCTGCAAAGGAACAAGTAATACAGTAAGTTTATTCCACGTTGAAAAGAGTAGAAAGAAAACACAGCGTTTCGGCTGTAAAGCCTTCTTTGGGTGTAAGCAATTATTATACTATGGAATGGACAATGTGTGGGGTTGGCAAACTGGTTTGACGGGACCGGTCATCTTGTGATTGAAAGTAAGACCTGAGTACAGGAACTCATCAAACAATACATCAGCACCCTTGTCTTATTTGGGTTTGGGCAGCAACTCCCTGGAGAAAAGACCAAAGCTTCCTCCCCCTGAGGGAAGAGCAAGGAGTCCTTTGTTACAAGGGGATTAAAACCCAAAGTCAGGATAGATAGGGGATCTTTTAGGAGAAGAGTTTTTTGGAGGAGGAAAGGATGCCGACACCATGAATTTTAGAGTGGGCAGCTGAGGAAGGCTCCAGCATCATTGCCCCCCCACCACACATTGGATTTGATATCAAGGTAGCAGGGTGGCCTGACTGGAGCTGGTTTCCAAGAAAAATGCTGTGGAACTGGTTACCTGGTTTGGTGAATGAACTGTGTTTTCTGTAATCATAGACTGAAATAAATGGGACATTATGAATGATAATTGTTTGATATATGGATGTAGTGGTGATTCTGAGAAATGAAAAGAACATGTGGCAAGTTAAATAGGGGCCTGGGACCCTTTATAATAGCTAAGTGGCATACTCTTACACTAGACAGGAATAATTCTTGTTAGAGGGGTCACCCTAACCTTTGTTTTTTTCAGGCTATGTATTTCTTGAATATGCCAATGTACTGTACAGTAGCATACATTTGAAATACTACTATACGTGCAAATTCCCAGATTGCAATTACACTGAGCTCTTACCAGATTACATAAAAATGAATAGGTAAAGTTGCAACGTTAAATAACACAAAACTGGTTGGGCTATGGTTAACTTTAATCCCCCAAACTATGTTTCAACAAAGGTGTTTTACTCAACACAGTATGGCACCAAGATGTTTGAAAGTTTATATTTGCTGCTTTCTTCTCTGTTACTCAGATAAAAGGCTTTAAACCACCAGAGAACTTTCTTTTCTTGTGTGGTTTTGTTCTTTTTGTTCCTGCCTGGTCTGGAAACATCCACTACAAAGGTCGTAAAGAGATACTACATTAGTTGTGATACTCCTGTTGGGTTAACTGACAGCCTCAGCATGATGAATTGGATGATAGGATTTAAGCCCCAGGACATTCCTTCTCCAGGTCAGAAGTAAAGACAGGTGAGATCAGATATCCTTATTTTTATATTAAAGATCGAAGAATGATTTTAACCCGAATATGTCTTCCTTTTGCAGTGCTACTGTGTCTGTCTGACCTGATTGCCATTTTTAAATAGAATATATATATGTCTATATAGATATAGATGGCTCAAGACAAAACTGTTCTGTGAAATGGGTGGTTTAGTATCTTATCACTTGAGTAATTAAATTTCCACTAGGAAGAACTTGCACAATTAAGTTGCTATCCAAATCTGAAAAGAAAATTTTATGGTACAAATCACACAGACTTAGATCAGTGTGATTTGTGATTATCCAGCAGCCATATCACCCTGCAACTCACAACTGACAACCTATTGAAGCTAAGCAGGTGTGAGCCTGGTCAGTACCTGGATAGGAGACCTCCTGGGGAAATCTAAGGTTACTGCTGGAAGAGGTGTTAGTGGGGCCAGCAGGGGGCGCTCACCCTGCAGTCCACGTGGGTCCTAATGCTCCAGTATAGTGACATGGACACTATACTGTAAACAGGCACCGTCCTTCAGTCAAACTGAAGTCCTGACTCTCTTTGGTCATTAAAAATCCCAGCGCGTTTTTCATAAAGAGTAGGGGTGTAACCCCGGCGTCCTGGCCAAATTTCCCATTGGCCCTTACCAATCATTGCCTCCTAATAATCCCCATCAATGAATTGGCTTAATCACTCTGCTCTCCTCCCCACCAATAGATGATGTGTGGTGAGTGTTATGGCGCACTATGGCTGCTGTCCCATCATCCAGGTGGATGCTGCACATTGGTGGTGGTGGAGGGGAGTCCCCATTACCTGTAAAGTGTTTTGAGTGGAATGTCCAGAAAAGCGCAATATACATGTAAGCAATTATTATAATTATAATCAGTGGCTTTTTTTCTTACCTCTCATAAAGGAATTCTTCTATTCATCCCTAATAAATATGTTTTTAGTTTCTTGTACTTTTTTATAGTTTTTGTTTGTGATTCATTTTCCCCCAAATGTGTTAAATAAGTCATGTCTGCTACTCAGCTTTGATGAACCTTTCTCTACTCTTGAGCCCTTACTTATATGGAGACTTGCTGTTTTATCTACAGTAAGTCTGCAATTGTAATGTATTTGAATTTTATAATATTGAAAAATGAATTCAAGAAGTTGCATTATAAGAAACTGTTATCATAATAACTAAGAATAATTAAAACAGCGCTAATATAATTTTAAAAAGATGAATCTGATATTCAACCTTATGGAAATGTGACTGTGATGTTATATATGTGAAGATGATGCAGAAATCTCAATCACTTCAGCTTCACTAAAACAGTAAGAAGAAGTTTACAGCATGATTTTTCATTCAGAATGTCAGTAAATATAGGAAGGAATTAAATTTTGTAAGACTGTGTATTAAATAAGAAATAGATATTCCTATATATATATGTATTTATACAATAAATAGATATATTTATTGATTATATAATCCCAAGTGGCAATTTGAACCATTGTCAGAAATTCCCACTTCTAATTGACTTATCTATTGACAACAAATTCATACTCTCTTTTACACTCTATTATCTATTTGACATTTAAGGTGTGATACTGAAAAAGCATTAGTCATCTCCACTTTCATTCTTGTTTGTGCTTAATGCTTTTGAACTATATGTAAAGTTACTGTGCATTCATAATGTGCTTTGTGCAAGTGATAAAGTATGGTATGAGACTTGTTTAGAGGTGATTGAAAAGATAGGTGAAAAACACATGGAAGAGATACTTAAAATTGTATATCAAAAGAACTTCTGATAACATGATGAATGATTGAGCAATGCCTTATCCATGTTTGTGTTTTGCAAAAAAAGGAAATACATACAAGACTTTTAAGTTGAAGAGGCCTGTGAAGACCTTTCCAGGGATGTGCCTCAGGTTATTACCAGACAGTCGCCTGTAAGAGAGATAAAAATATGATGAGGTGCTGAGTCATTGATTAGGAGTTTTACCCACAAAAAGTTAATTTTCTATCCACTAGTCTGTTTGTTTTCCAGAGATGCATATCCTCTTTTAAATTGGTTTTCAATAACTCTCGTTCCTCTTGCAGCTCTGCGGCCGATAAATGTTGTTTTTGGATTGAAAGGAAGGTGATGAAAGAAGTTCCCCAGAGTTCAACACCACATTTTCCTCCTTTTCTTAAAGAAATGGTGTGGTACAGTGCATGTTTTTTTGCTCTTATGCCTGCTTAGAAGCTTTCACCAGGCATAAAGCTAAGCATTATAAAGCAAAAGGAATACTGAGGAAACAAAATAACAATAACTACTCCATGAGGACAAAGGACACTTTTATCCTTGCAGAGATTCACCCTTTCTGAACTAGAGCTGTTACACACACAAGCTAACATACTGAAGGAGGTTAGAATCTTAATTAAAAACTCATTGCTGAAAAAGCTCATTGCTGGTGCTCTGTAATTGTTGATAGTCATAGAAGGACTGATTCCATGCTTCTATTTCATTTTCTTTGTACTTCTAGGTACTGTATATATACAAGGGAATCAAAGTTTTTTTTTATACATTTGTTAGAGTGCAAGGAGCTTATCCAGGACACCACTGCTCTGTTTCAAAGTAGTGTTTTAACATTGCTAAATCTTTGCCTTACAGCCAAGGTTTGTTCTGTATCTCACTGAGCAGTTCTGACAGTTCCAATTGCAAGACTACGATTTTGGAGGGAGATGGATAAAACTAAATCTAACATTTCTCCAATAACCCATTTTCACTAATCTGAGGGGCAGGAACTGTTTTTTGGCTAGTGTTATATGGCCTAAATGAAGACCACCATTGCTGAAGAACACATTATTCTCCTTCTGCTCTTATGCAAACATATATCATCGACATGAAAGTTGTCAAAATGTTTCTTAATTTCTCTAAATGCTCAAAAAACTTTGCGAATTGAACAGTTTATTTTAGGCCTTCTAATTGGTTTGGGGAGACATGCTGGCTATGACAGCTCTGGTCAAAGCAAAAGAGCATTGCCACAAAGATGAAAGTAGCTCCAATGAGAAGTGCCTGGAACCTCAGAAGAAAAAATAATTATGCAGTCAAGCAAAATTAGATACTGTACTAGATACTGCTAATGCTCCCAGATAATAGTTCATAGTCTTTTGTGATAAAGTAGCAATATAAGGTTTTGTTAGATATCAAAAGCAGAGGGCATTTATTTAGTTAGAGTGACTTTCCATGGGTACTGGGCAGACATAGTGAGTAAAAATCATTTGTGAATTTGTGAGTTCATCCTAAAAACTCGAATGTGCGGAAAGACACTGATGATCACAAAAGTACAATTCTAGCTATGTAACTGGCCAATGGAAATATTTTACAGAATCCTCTAAACAGATGTTATATTGTCTTTTCTAGTATTACACATCAATGCATATCTTTTAAGACTTTTTTTTTTTAGTTCTTACTTAAGAAAGATATATTAATGTCTGTGTCAATTGCACAAACACAGATCAAAACAAATTAAATTTTTCTGACACAACAATTTGTATTAGCTTTGAATCACAGTGATTCAAAACTAATACAAATGATAAATATTATATTAACTATTAATTATAATTAAAATTATATTCATTCGGTGAGGTGCCCTGGCAGCTGTATGATGCAGTGGTGGCCTGGCACGGTGAGGTGCGCTGGCAGGTGGGTGATGCAGTGGTGGCCTGGCACCGTGAGGTGCGCTGGCAGCTGTGTGTTGTGACGCAGTGGTGGCCTGGCACGGTGAAGTGCGCTGGCAGCTGTGTGGTGTGACGCAGTGGTGGCCTGGCACGGTGAAGTGCGCTGGCAGCTGTGTGGTGTGACGCAGTGGGTGCCTGGTACGGCGAGGTGCGCTGGCAGCTGTGTGGTGTGACGCTGTGGTGGCCTGGCACGGTGAGGTGCGCTGGCAGCTGTGTGATGCAGTGGTGGCCTGGTACGCTGAGTGGGTTTCTAACACCGTGTATAGTTCCATCCGCACAGTGCCTTTACTTCCATTTCTAATCTCTTTATCCAGTACAGAGGATTTGGAGCCTATCCCAGTAAGCAACGGACACAAGGCAGAATACACCCTGGACATAGCGCCAGTCCATCACAGGACAGACAGACACAAACACACACACACCAGGGTCAGTTTTCCCATAAACCAATTAACTTACCAGTATGTTTTGGAGTGCGAGAGGGAGTCATATCACACATATGGAGAAAAACCATGTAACCCAGAGAGAACATGTAAACCCCACACACACAGGATGGCAGGAATTGAACCTAGGACCCCAGTGCTGCAAGATAGCAATGCTAACCACTTTGCCACCATTATAAATGGATGGATATCTTAGTTATCTTTCTAGTTCACAGGTTTGCATGCATAATTTAATTTTGAAAGCCACTGAGACATCAGGTACTACTGTTGTATTTATGAAAAAGAAACAAAACAAAAAACATACTAACAACTGTGCCATCCTACTCCTTAGTTAATACATTTTATTATTCATAAACAGTTAACATTGTTAGCAAAATATTTTGAATTATATTTAACCCTATTTTTTCTTTAGTTTTGTATTTAACTTATTATATGATAGTCAGACTTAATGTATATTTGAACAATGAAAATATATTTTTACAAGATTTTACATTAAGCACTTAAAATTAATATGGTTAATAATAGTAAACTGTAACATGCTGTAACAAGATCGGTTAAACTGCGAAGAAAATGCTTTCAGAGAAAATGTTTCAACCAAACCTGTTCCCACACACCCCACCCCCACTACCATTAGAATATACACAAACATTTTAGCGTTTCGTTCTGAGCAGAAGACCCTCACACCTGAAGAGTGCTGGCTGTGACGAATTAAACCGGTTTTACAGGTTTCAATCACAGACCGTGTGACATGGGAGTCAGGAAACTACAGTAACACACAACCAAAATCCGCAATATGGAAACAGAACCTGTGTAATTGTTGATAGATGATGTACTCGTAACATTTTTTCAAGACGAACTACAACATTTAAAAAATGGCTTGTATGTACTTGATATCTCTAATCAATCCACGGGTCCCAGCACAAAACGAAACTAAAACGCATACCGTTTCGCACTTCTTATTAGTTGCTCAAAAGTAATTTGACCGTATGAAATGCATAATATAAACCTAGAAACATATAGGTGAGCAGTACTTAAGCACTGTAGTATCGGTGTTAAGACATACCTCTCAAATACTGTAAATCAAGTTAAAAATACCTCAAGACCGATTTTGGTCATAATGAAACCATGTTTCGTGTATGTTTTCTTTTTCATCTTGAAATAACTCATTTCTAAATACCTTTTTCACTGTTAACATCTTGCAGCAACTCTGCCACAAAATATACACTCTGACAGTTCATCCTGCTACCAACATTAAATAAAACAAATCTTAAGATTTCTATATTTATGTCTTTATTTAGTGGTTTCATTAGTGACAAAGGCTAAACTTTCTTGGAAAAATGTATTTTATGTGTTGCGGAAAAAACTGACTTGCTTTAACAAAATATGTTTACAAATCCTTTCACCTGGCATTTTCGTAGTTAGAAATTATGGAACGCTCTGTTAAAAGCAAGGGAGTTTTTATGTCCGTTGCAGTTCTTTTGCAACATGAATATAATTATATCGTTATTAATTTCTTGAGATACGCGATTCCATATTATATTCCCTTTTAATCAAATTCTAAAAGTATGCTTGTTGACTCCGGTATCACGTTAGTTAAAGACTTCGAAGCTTACAATGTTTAGGGAGAAATGGAATACTGGTGTGTATTTTTTTCTTTAAAGTACCGAGACCAGCCATATACTGTATGTTTATGTTCCAAAATTAATATCTTTTATGGCCTTCACACGCGTTACAGTATGATCCTCTTCTTTTTATGCTCAGCTACTAAGATTTCCCTTCAGTGGTAAAATTAGATATGAATATTCAATACTTAAACGGGCACAGTTAAGACATTAAATATACATATACATACTGTATACAGTACAGTTTGCATACGGTAATATGTTTATGTTACGCGATTAAAAAATAAATAAATAAAAATGAAAAGTCCAGCACTAGCTGGATTCAAACACACAACCTGCCAGTTGGTAGTCACGCACCTAGACCAATAGGCTACAAGACAACTCGCATGAACAGGCAGGCGAAACAGCCCTACACAGCCCTGTCGCAGTACACGGATATAATCATACCGTTATTAAATTCTTGAGATACGCGATTCCATATTATATTCCCTTTTAATCAAATTCTAAAAGTATGCTTGTTGACTCCGGTATCACGTTAGTTAAAGACTTCGAAGCTTACAATGTTTAGGGAGAAATGGAATACCGGTGTGTATTTTTTCTTTAAAGTGCCGATTCCTGGAACACCCCTCTGAAGTGGTTCCATAAAATCTGGTATACGGAAAAGAAAGCGTTGATAAATACAAGTTTCTTTTAATACACTCTTTGCTGTGCTCTTGAGGATCCTTGTGATATTTTAAGCTCTAGTTGAATGATAAGTGTCGCATTTTAAATCATTTTCGTAGCTAGAAATTATGAAACGCCCTGTTAAAGTTTTTATGCCCGTTGAAGTAAAACAAAATGCCTGACAAAGTATGGCTTGGACAGATTCCAAGTGCTTGTACAAATGTGCTAAAGAAATTATACCTTGAGTATACAGCTTGTCCAAAGTCATCCATTATTAATACTATTAGTAATATCTTCAGTAAAGGCTTTGATGCATAAATATTTCTGATAAAGGTAGGTTGTGTACTTTTGTCCAACTGAGCAATCTTGCTTTCATAAAATATACCAACATTTTAATGACTGATGATTAACATGCTGTAATACACAGTTCAAAATTAAAGGCTCAAATGCTGTAAATGAGAGGTTAAGCTCCCCCTGGCGGTTTTACAAGGTGATGCCGGATAGTTAGTCACGTGACACACGTGAACTGCGTGATACCCCGGTGGGCGCGTCGCGGTATGCCGTGAAATACCTCACCATTTTGAATGGCTGCATCTGTAGGAACCATTAAACCATAAAATAAATGACAAATTTAAGATTTTGTTTGCTTCTCATAAAATGTGTTATTTTCCAAATGTTTATGTCAAAGCAGAAATTCCTTTTTAAATAGGAGCGGAGAAAAAATAAAAAAATAACGTTTGAGGTTGCTAAAATTATTATTTCTATGTACATACATAAAAACCTACTCAAATCCTAGTCCAAGCCTAACCCTAAACTACAACATCTCTGTCCTTCATGGCTGCTTGAAAACAGTTACCACTACACGTGCTAAATTCAATGTTAATCACCTCATAATCATGACTTTAAAATAAGTACTCTTTTATTCGTATTTAGTTTTACAGTATATTTACATTTCTTGATATTACTTATTAACAATATTGCTTTTTTGTAACAAGCTGTTTAGAGTTTCTGTTGCATTTTTTCTGGAGAGTAAGTGCAAATTATGATTATAGTTTACTAACGAAAGACTGCTTTAAATTAGTGGCTATTGAACTTAAATAACTTGATTTAGTTTAGTTTCTGAAGTTTGTGAAACTAATATTATGGCAACGCATACAGTAACTTACTATGGACACTCAGCATACTGTAAAACTACTGTCCAGTTTACTCATTGATGATATTTACTCCAACAGAAACTTAAAAATTCCATTTAAGATGTGGGTGGTTGTGTTTAAATAAAGTATTTTATCTTAAATATTACTTATTAAATGTTTTCTTTTTTGAAATTACATAATGGGACAATGGCTATTCTAGAAAAACAACAATTTCAGAGTTTGCTTCAATTTAAGATTCAATTTAATTTAAGAATCCCTCCTGAAATACTGCGCAGTGTTCTGAAATATTCATATTTTTTATACAAAAAGAATGAATTATTTTGTCAGACCATCACCTGAAAAACTGTGTATCAGATAATGGATTAATTGAACGAATTATTTTAAAATAATTCCATAAATACATTACATTTTTTAGTGTTATGATCAAGAACTTTCTTGTTCTTGTTTTTTACTTATTGTAATGATGTTTGAGGAACAAATAGGCAATGGCTTGTAATGGCAAATGTACTCTACTTTATCATTTAACATGCTGAAAGCTCCAAAGGGCCTTACAAAAGCTAATCAGTTTCAGGTGTCAATGCTGCCTGAATTGTATTAATATTTACTAATTTTGCAATATTTTCACTCTGACAATGACTCAAATTTCATATGAAAAACTTATCAAAACAACTTGATTTGTATTTTTGTTCACTTGGTGATTTTGTTTGATATCTATGCCTAACATGATTAGATTAAATCAAAACATAGGTGTTGCAATTATTTGTGGTTTTTCTTACTCCTTTATTCAATACAGGGTCTCAGAGTAGCCAGAGCCTATCCCAGAAATCAATGGGCAAGTCAGTACACCCTGGATAGGATGCTAGTAATTGTTTTAACTGAATAATGCACTTTTTAGTTAAATCATTGTAAAATTCCTTTTTATGAACATTCTCTTTCATTTCTTTTCATTCATCACTTAAATTATATTTGACATTAGCAAAACATATTGTATATTATCAATCAATCCTACATCCATTAAAACATGGATGGATGTTTGCCCATTATGCTTCCTTTCAAAATTCAGGATCTGACACACAACAAAGCAGTGAAGATTGTGAATAATCCTATTCTTTTATTGCTGTCTTTTGCTGATGGATGGTTAATCTGGTACTGATCTTGTATGGCTTTGAATTTGAACGACTGCATTGTGAGATTTATGTAGTACAATCAATGTACTTACACTGTGCTGACTGTTGTTATGTGTTGACTTTGTAATTCATAAACTTTGGTCTGTTATTATTGATTGTCAATATTGTGTTACTTTGAATTATGTACACTGAGCTGTTGGAATAATAATGAATTGTTAGAATTTGCCATTTTAATCATGCAAGGTTTCTGGGTAGAATTCTTGTTGTATAGGCTAATGAGGTGATGTGTGTAGTTCAGGGGACAATTTATGATCTCCAGAAAAACAAAGGTGGGGTACATGAGCTTATAGGTTCAGAATTTATGTCAGGGACTGACACAGCATCAGCAAATCACCAGCAGAAACAAATGAACTGATACAAATTCAAATACAAATGAATGCAATATGTTTTTATTTCATGTAAGTGAACTATACTGTACTTCAGTCTTTCATATTCAAATCAGAATGCTTTCTTTATACAGGACATTTGTTTATTTAGTCATGCAGCTGATAAGTGCAGATCGAAATTGTGCATGGATTTAAATAAAATATTTTCTGTGAATTAAGTAGGCAATGGATATAAATAATGAAAAAAGGGCTGATATCAGTGGGAGTAACTAATTCTCAATTTCTCTTATTTCAGTGTGTGTATATACAGTAGTTGTTTGCAATGGGTTTAGACATGGGTTGCTTGAATGGGTTGCGTGTAAAATTAGAAGAAAACAGTAATAAGCAACAGGAGAGTTGCTGTACACAAGTACTGTGCAAATGCAAGTGTAGATTGTCTGAAAGGAATGCAACAGAGAAAGGATCGCAGATAATACCTGTGTGTTAGAGTTCTTTGCCACAAAATACATTAAGATTTTTACTCCCTATAAAGTTGATTTTTGTTTTCAATCTTCAGGAGCAGATGGATTTAGTCATTAAGTTATGAAATAACTTTTCAATAATTGTATTCATAGCTGGAATTTTCTAATAAGAACTTGATATCTATTTATGTCACATTTTAACACTATACAGTAGTCATCCTGGAAAAAGGTATGCAGCTGGCAATTATATATCATTTATGTGTTTAGGTTTATTTATGCTACTAAACTCATACCATTAGATTAAAAGAAAAGCAAGCAACACAGGAAAAAACAAAATAATTTAAGATTAGTCTTTCAAGCTGTCGAATTTTCATGTGAGATAAATACTGAGCAATTATGGTTTTGAACACTGTCTGTGATGTTCAAAATATCCTGAAGCAGGTGACTGGAAGATCTAACTGTACAAACATTTGATTTGAAAGATAATCGAGGTATTTGTGTTTTAGACAGCTCACAAATTTGCAATATCTTTGATTTCAGCTATTTGTGCAGACAAGCTCATAAAACTGTAGCAGAATTATGATGCCAATCAAACTCGATTGATCAAAAAGCAGTTCACTCTTTCATTAAAATATTTTGCCAGGTAAAACAGGTACAACACCCCCTTTCCAAATTACTTTAATATTGAATCTTCTTTTTTCACCAGAAACATTTCCAAATATGTTTTATTTTGGGGGCAGTGCAGGTATATTCAAGATTGGTGAGGGCCAGACTGCAAGAAGCTGATCTAATAAAATTGTATTATATATTATTAAAAAAGCAAAAAGAATCAAGGCAGATGATTTCAATGCAACAAGAGACGGAATGAAGATTTAGAGATATTGACTCTTTATTTAGAGATACTGTATCTCTTCATAATGCAAGAAAGATGAGGAACATAAATAAATTACTAAAGAATGGGATTGGTTCAGAAAATAATTTCCTCTATTATAAATATGTCTATTCTTTTCAAGGGAATGTACTCAAAGGCTAGATAACCCTCTGCACCTATCAGTGTGACAGAAACCGGAGCCTAGCCCAGAAAAGGGCCTGTGGTACACAGTATTGTGCTGGAGAGTTATAGCAACCAACTTGGCAAAGACTTCAAAGAGCTATATTAATTATAGCCAGCAGTGGACCCAAATTAAATTACTGCTAAGATTTTAAGGTTGCTAACAATGATAGTTTATAACTCCGTAGGATGTCTCTAGATTCAGGGAGAATAAATGGACTCGTCTAATAAAACCAACTGCGTTAAAGAGAGACCATATGAGTCCCATTCTGTGTTATATTCTGTTTCAGAATGCATACAGGGCTACAACAACAAAAAGACATAACTGAATCTTGGGTTGGTATTTTTTTGTGCAATCCTCAAGAATTCCCTTATACAATATATATCAAATGGCAATTACCCAAACTGTAACAATTCAGCTCACACCTGAAGAAGGTTCCATGGCCGAAACGTTGTTTTCCTTTTCTGTTCTTTTCAGCATAGAATAAACCTGTTACCTGTTCCTTTGCAGCCTACGCATGCTGATGCAGCTACCTACTTGAACTTAGTAAATGTTTTGAATTTTGAAACCTTTATATCACTTATACATGTAGAGCTTCCTATAACTACCATACCCTACATAATGTAAATAGAAGGTCTTGATGGGTTGGAAAATCTGGCAAGACTGTCAAACAGAGACAGACAGATGACTGATGTAAATAGTGGAGATATTGATAAAAAGAGAATAAAAAGCATGTGGAGCTAAGTAATTCACAGTGAAGATTTTACTGAGATGAAATGTTCCTCTTCGTCCAAAGAGTATCTACTTTGATTAGTGAAGCATTACGATCTTCTTTTAAAGAAATGAGCTCAAAGCAATCGTCTGTAACATGTCATGTATGACTACACTGATGTATGACATACATGTCATGTATGACTACACTGAAACCTTGTAAAGTATGTTGCATTTAAAAAACCTTTATTCAGTAAAATATGGCATTGTTTATCCTCTTTCCTCATGTTTTCCCTTTTCTATTATTATAACCAAAGAATTGCCAAATATTATTGATTTTGGTATATTACCAATCAATGCCTCTGTCAGTTTATATAATAGTTTATATGCCAGTTTTGAATTCACACCTTTCTTCACCCCTCTCCACTTCCTGCCTGGCCTCTCTGCCTCTCCTTCCCAGCTTTTGTTCTTCTGTGTTATTTAATCTTTGATGTCTGCCCTGTCTTTCTCACACCTGAAGAAGACTTCACAGCCAAAACATTGTGTTTTCTCTACTCTTTTTAGCATGGAATAAACCTATTACTTGTTTCTTTGCTGTTTATATAATATGTTGAATTACTCATCCATCCATTTTCTAACCACTTCATCCAACTCAGGGTCAATGGGGAGACAGAGCCTATTGCAGCAGGCTGGATACAACTTGGATGGGATGCCAGTGAGTTATATGACTGCAAAATGCAACTATAGTTATATTTGTAATTTTCATCTTCAAGAATTTGACTTGTAAATACCTATAATACAGTCAAAGAGGAACAGCAATAATTTGATTATTTTGCCTGGATCAAATTCAATTCACAATATTTATACAAATTATTAGATTAATAAAGTATCCTTTTGTTTAATTTATTGGATTACTAAATGTGTAAGTTGGTATTAAATCTACTATTTATATTCATGGCCAATCAATTTGGAATTTATTTATTGTTACAGTTCTTGTTTACAGTTTCCACTTCTTAAACATGTTTGAGGCTCCCTTTAGCTATCCAGTTTCATAAATAATGTTTAATCACTTATAATCTAAAAATTGCTTACACTTTTATAGCGCTTTTTGGCAGCCATAGTGCACTACACATCAACTATCAGTGGAGAGGAGAACAGAGTAATGAAGCCAATTCATTGATGGGGATTATCAGGAGGCCATGATTGGAAAAGGTCAATGGGATGTTTGGCCAGGATGCTGGGGTAACACCCCTACTCTTGTTGAAAAATGCCCTGGGATTTTTAGGACCATACAGAGTCAGGAATGGTGCTTTATTACAGTATAGTTTTTCTTTCACTATACTGGGGAATTAGGACCCACACAGACAGCAGGGTGAGTACTCCCTTGGGAGGGGGATCAGAATACCTCCTGGGTATCTCTGCCTGTCGTAAGAGGCGACTAAAAGTGTTGTGTCAGGAAGGGCATCCGACGTAAAACCATTTTGCCAAAACCATGGTTGCAAAGAACACAAAGCAAATACAGGTTAGGTCGGGGCCTGGGTTAACAACGGCCACCATTAGTGCTGTGTCCCAACAGGGTACTAATGGAAATTATGCTACAGTGGGGAAAACTGTAGAGAGGGGGCTACAGAAAAGAAACAAGGTGAAGGGGCCCGGAAGGAATGTTAAGTCAATGAGAGTGGGGAGTTGGAATGTTGGTACCATGACAGGGAGAGGGAGAGAATTGGTTGAAACTATGGCAAGGAGAAAAGTGGAGATCTTGTGTGTGCAAGAAACCAAGTGGAAAGGAAACAGCTCAAGACACCTAGGAGAGGGATACAAGATTCTATACGCTGGAAAGAGTACAAAAATGAATGGAGTGGGTGTGATAGTGTGCAAAGACCTAGCAGACAAGATAGTGAGGATGGTTAGACACTCAGACAGGGTTATCAATGTACAGGTGGCTTTTGAGAGCAGGTTTTGTAATATCATCTCTGTATATGCACCACAGGTAGGAAGACCACAGGAGGAAAATGATAGCTTCTTGGAAGATCTCAAAGAAGTGGTTAGCAGAATCCCAGGAAATGAAATGGTGTTAATTGGAGGAGACTTCAATGCACATTTAGGAGAGAAATGCCCAGATTATCCAGATGAACATGGTCAGAGAGGGCTAGGAGAGAGAAATGAAGAAGGAGGAAGGCTACTAGAAAAACTCCAATTGAATTGTTTGCAGTGAACACAGGGTTCACAAAGAATTATGAGCAAAAGGTGATATACAGGAGTGGAGGCCATGATACCCAAATAGACTACATATTAGTGAGAAGAATTGATAGAGTGAAAGTCCAAGATACTAAAGTCCTGCCTTATGAGGCTGTTACCAGACAACACAGGCTACTGGTGATGGGCATCACAATATTGAAGGAGCGAAGAACAAAGCAGAGAAAACACCCAGCACGAACAAAAGTGTGGAAACTGAGAGAAAACAAAATAGATTTCAACAGGCTGGTGAGAGAAATGAAAAACAACACAGAGGAAACAGAGGAGCCTTCAGTTGAAGAAGAGTGGACTGAGATGAGCCACATCCTAAAAGAGGCTGCTACCAGGGTGTGTGGAAAGACAAGAGGAGGCAGATTGAGGGAAAATGAAGAGTGGTGGTGGGATATGGAAGTTCAGGAAACACTGAAGGAAAAGAAAAAAGCATACAAGGCACTGAAAGATGGTACTGGAGAATTACAAGAATATAAGAGACTAAAGAAGGTAACAAAAAGAAGTGTAAACTTGAAAGGAGAGGACTAAATCTACAAAACTGCTAAACATAGAGCGAGACTATTATCCGGGTGGCAGTACTCAAGGATGGAGAAGGCAGAGTCTTGATTAACGAAGAACAGATCAAGCAAAGATGGCTGGTGTACTTAAAAAGTCTGTTAAATGTAGAAAATGAGAGGGAGAACCTAGTGGAGGCAGACGTAGTGTGTGGACCAATCCAAGAAATTTCAGTAAAGGAAGTGACAGAAGATAAACATAGAGGTAACCAAATGGGGTTATCAAATGGGGCAATACAAGGCCCATTAATTCCCATCAGCAATTACAGAGAGGACGACAGACTGGAAATACTGTACTTTCATCATCTCATAGCTGCAGATCAACACACATAATAAATCAACACAGAAAGTTCAGATGCTTTTGTTTATCTTATCATTGAGGGCTCATACACTCATACTTTGCAACTGGCAGCTGAAAGTCATTAAAATGCTCAGCAGAGAATCATGCACTACCTCTGCAGAGAAAGGATTACTTGATGCAATGGACTGTTTTTGTGTTTATTTTTACAGTAATGTACAGTATTTACTGTTACTTGCTGTATACAAATAACAGCTTGAGCTATGTGGAAAATAAACCAATGTGAGGAAAAATGGCATATTATTGCTACATTTTGGAAACAAGGCAAAGGCAGAAGACAGGGGGCTTCGTATACACAACATTATTTCTCTTATTATATCTCATGTTATCTCACCTGAACAAATTCATATATTTCATATAATTCACTGGCCTAAGCACCTTTATTTTGCTTCTGTCACATTTTAAGATATACATAGCATCTGTTAGTGCTAACAGAGAAGGACGAGTATAGTTAAAGGGTACAGTATGTCGGAAACCAAACATAATGCATCTTTGTAGTCCTTTTGTACTGCTGGACATCACTGAAAAGCAATACTAAAACAATCCATGGCAAATAAATCATTGCCATTTGAAAAATATATGTCAAGCTTATAGAATATTATAATAAAGCATTTCAACAGTCTTTAAAATAGCATAAATAATGAAAAATTGAAACAATGAAAATATTGTAGCAGACATCCTGGGGATGGAATAGCTTTCTAGAAATAAAGGGGAATGCAATTGTTGGTAGAACCAGATGCTTCCTTGACAGCACCAGGGCTATCATTCACAGCTCTAGTGAAAGGAATAGTATTAGTCTGTCAGTGAATAATATTTATTTAAATTCCAAAATGTATCTGATGTCATTTATATGATCCTCTTGTTTGGTTCTTATTACTGTAACAATAACCCTACATGTCATAGAAGTTAGATTAAGTGCTCTATAATTATTAAAATGAATACAAGTATATATAAATTCAGCTTTTTTCTTTTTGGAATGGGTACTACATTGGTTATTCTCCAATATTTTGGTACTACCCCTATGCTAAGTGGTCATGTTAAGTTTTTGCAATGATTTCTTTATACCATCGCCTGTTTCACTGAGAGGAGGGGGATTTATTAATACCGAGCGCTTCTAGTACACAAAAAACTTCTTTATTTTAATTCTTCTTTATTAATACTATTTAATACAGAGTCTTGTCCTTCCATTGTCTAAGACATATTTTTGCATTCTTGCTTTGTACTCATCCAAGTGGAACATTTGTTTAGTGCATAAGTCATTTCCCTTTCTTTGTTTTAGATATATATTCCTTCTTCCATGTTATTTTGCTGTTGTGGACATTTTTTTATTTATTTTCCCTTCAATTGCAATATTTCTTTTGATTTTTTCTTGGGCTTTCTAATATCATTTTTCACTTGTGCTTGTAATTCATTTTTCTCTTTTTCTTTGTTTGATTCATGTTGGTTTTTAATAATTGTTTAAACTCTAAAGCACTCACTTTTCCCTTATATATTTTTCTAATTGCTGAACCATTTGTCAACCTTTGTTTTTAGCTTTTAATTTATGTACTATTGGGATACATTTTACGAGACCATTTTACACAGATTACATTTCTATCCATTCGTGTTATCTTACTTAAATTGTGTCTCTTTCCTTCAACGTCTGCTTGGAGGAAAGGCATTCAGGTTGTGTCTGGGTTTCAGCCAGGAAAAGTTAACCAGTGAGGGCCCCACTGCTTAGAGAAGGTGCAGAAAATAGACAACTAAAGTGCATCACAGGCCTTGGGAAAGTATTGTGCTGAAGCGAAAGAGTGTTCTGCTGAGGTACAGGGTTGGGTTAGGTTGCTGGTCCAAGATTGAAGTCTCTCAGATGAATGTGTCACAGTATGCCAACAGTTGAAGAAGAAATAGACTATAATTAAGTTTGCATTTAGTGGTCAGGTTTTTGCAATGTGTGCACATCTGTCCTTTTCCTGTGTTTTTTCCTTCCCCAAAGTCTTCAACTTCAAAGTCGTATAATGCAGACAGTAGAAAGGGAAACAATGAGCAAGAATTGAAGAGCACACTGGTTTTTCAGACATCACATGATTACCACACCTTACATGGAGGGGGTACTGAGCCAGTTTGAACTAGACCGTGGACAGAGCAGGGCAGCAGGAAAGGAAACAAAGAAGTGATAGGGCTCCATGACACCTGGAGATCTGCATTTTTATAGTTCTCAAACGACCCAGGCTTCCTCTTGGTTATCAACAGAGACAATGGAAAACCCCCTCTGGGAGGGATTGTGGCCTGAACAGATGGGTGTTCTATCTTCCTTCCATGAGCCCTTCGACGCAAGATGGACAAGTGATGGAAGTCGCTTTCTGCCAGACTGAAGGAGTGAGGAACAATTGGAATGGAAACCACAGAATAAAATAGACATTGTCAGTAGACGTAGGGTACAGTGCTAGGATTTTGATTTCCTGAGGTCAAAGAATCAGGCTGGGAGAGCAGACACTGAACAGAGTACAACAGAATGCAGCCTGCAGAAGTATTTCCAATACATCCTGGTCATTGCAGATGCTGGGGAAATTGGACTGGGTGGCATCCTTCTTCTTTCTGGCTGTTCTTAGAAACTATTGCATTTTCTTTTGTAAGAATGTAATCATGCTGCATAGGGCAGTAAGGACGTTCTGCTGCCCTTTTCTCATTACCTAAATGCACTGTTGACCCTCTGGAATCAAGTGTGTACCTTGGAGTTATTTTTTGTGTTGTGGATGCTGAGCATTTGTGTAGCTGAGATATTTAGAAAATAAAATGGGTACTTAAATAGTCTGATAGCCACAGGTGATTCTGAGAGATAAACAAACCTTTAGCAGGAAAATAGGTCCTAGCACCCATTACAATTGCTAGGTGGTGTAGTGTTGCACAAAGCAAGAATAAGTCTTGTATTTAGGGGTCACCTACCCATGACAAGTGATGAAAATAGATTGAAAGCAAAGAAAATGGCAGAACAGCTACTGCTTTGTCTGGGATAAAGTGCTGCCAGGATGTGCTTTAATAGGGAAGCATCCCTGACAAAACCAAATCCATTGAGAGAAGAGTAATAGTGATAGGTAGAGAAAATTACTATTTGTCTGTAGCACGTGCATTGACATTGTATGTCTAATCCACAGGTAAAGTCACAGGAAAGTAGCGTATGTACCCAGCACACAAGCAAGTAATAAAAGCTGTTTTTCTGAGATGCATGCTTTGCAGTAGGTTTATTTTATGGGATTCTATCCCATTCCTACCATATGGCTCTGGACCAGTATGTTCCTGTTCACTGGTCTCTTAGCCCTAAATGCCACATTGTCCCAGTTTATCCTACAAGTGTTCAATGTGGCTCTGCTCTGCAAACTAGGACATTCCCAGCATACCTATCACATTCTTGTCCCTGAAGAAAGCTAATGTTATAACTGTATCCTGGGGATACTTGTTGCCTTGCTGAAATATTGTCATGTTTGGATGGGCTTGGTAGAAGGGCAGCAAGTGAGCGTGTAAGATTTGGTCAATGCAGCAAAATGCAATTGCAATTGCTCTTAATTACTTGTAGGGCCTGGCCTTTCTGTTGCAGTAGAGATTACAGTGCAAACATATTCATGAAGATGGAGCATGTTGATTTTATGATCTAGGCAGTGTGTTGTGATTTGTTTTTTTAAAGATTGTAGCCTATTATTGAAGGACTGTATTTGGCCTGGTTAGAAATAGCTCATTGTGAACTTTCAGTTGAAAAATAATGAAGTAAACAACTAAAATAAAACAAGTATCAAACCTCCTATACATTTATCCACAATTGGACATCTGATTTATGATTTTGTCATCTAAGAGCCAAGCAACTTTTTTCTGCACAGGTGAAACTGAGATTTATCAAGAGATACAGTATGTGAAAGAATAACTAGGAAATCTGATTGTTAGAGGGACAGTGGAAATGTGTGTGAGTGAGTACAAACTACTCTTACAAACTGGGTATAAGAAGAGGTATACAAACAGTGTAAAAGTTCTGGGATGGGTAAAATCAGATCAGGTTAGGTCAGAGAACCTGGAGAAAATAATTAGACTTGTAACCAATTATCTTTATATGTCAGCTATTCAAAAAACTGGGTTAGTTCAGGCAAAACCACTGGGGTCACCTCAGAAGAGCTGGCCTGTCTTTTTAGGGTCACCTGTTAGACTTATACAGAGTAGTGAGTTACACTGCTACTCAAAGATGAGTTAAGGTTCTCTCCCTAGCAATCTCAAAAAGGTGCAAAGTTTATAAAAACAGCCAGTTATAAATACCAGAGGGGATATAAAAGGTTTCCCAGTAGGGGAATAGTAAGAATATAAGGTTGCAAACTCCAGCGGACTTTGCAGTAATCAGGTAGGGTCTGGAATAATGTGGTTGAGATGAGTGAGATTATTATGCCTCAGTTACAGAGGTAGACAGTCTGGGTTAGAAAATATCCAGGAAGGAGGGTAGCTGGTTGGCTCTGGAGGAAGTTAGAATTGGTAGGGGGAAGAGCAAATGTTAGGTCTATCCAAGGTTAGCTACAACAGTTAAGAGCTATGGTCTAGCCAATAAGAAAGAGCAGTAGCTCTCTAGGGGAACAGACCTAGAACATAGGACTGGCACTTCACACTAATACCTTAGAAGGGGTAGTAATTACACCAAAACAGTAACAAACTACAGATAGAGTTTGAGACTGGGCTAGTATCATAAGAATCCTAAAGAGTATAACATGAGAACGTGGAAAATAATCTCAGAGAAGATTAGTTTTTCCAAAACTAACACAAGGTTCTGAAATTGGTTAAACATAAAGCTAATGGGAAGCTGGATATCTGGCCCTGGAGTACACATGCTCTGCAAAAGCATTGGAGATATTAGGTTACGATCTCACCAGAGTTACATGATCACAGGACAGTGTAAGAACATACCTAGTTCACCTAGGTCACAGAACTCGTAACAGTTCAAAATAGTGGTTACAGAAAAACCACTAATCACTAGTATGAAAAATTATATTGAGACAGTGGTAAGCGGCGGCTATGATACAACAAATAGTGTGATAAATTATTCTGATGTCCAGTTCACATATTGATTGCCCTTAAAATGTTCAACTTAATTTCCAAATTGTGGTCTGACCACAGATTTTAACTGTATTCACATGCAAAATTCTAAGCATCACAGCTCAAATACACTGTCACACATGTTCTGTGGAAAGAATCAAACCCCTGGCAATGAGGCTATGTGTGCTCTTGACAAATTGAGGTGTGACGTTATTAAATACATTTCGATTGCATTGAGGACTTTGAAAGAAAGAGTGAATGTGCTCATGGAATGATACTTGCAGAAAAGACTAATAATAACTGACAGGAAGTGCCTGTGACAGGTCAACAGTACATAATAAACAAATAACAGGATTGTCAGATTTGGAGGGACAGTGGGGTCTCTCTAAATAACTGAAAATGAGTAAGGCTTTATACAGTTATCATACACTCTTGCACTAATCCTGTCTTTAACATCTGCCTCATGGACATCTGCCAAATGTGTTATTTTATTGTGAGAAATCTTTTATTGGTGTAGAATTTGTTCAAGGGTTTGCTTATGTCTGTTAATTGTATTTTCACTTAACAGTGATATCTTTAGATTTAGAGCTTAAAATGTTCTACACCCTTCGTTGTAAATTATTCTGGTAGCTGCAAAGATGTACACATTGATAGATTAGCCAAGTGACCTGCCCTGTACCTACTTTTGTACGAGATTAATCAATGACAATGTAGTATGAGATTTCTCAATTAAAACAGTACTTTCTCTTTTTAAAAGTAATTTGATAACGTGTCCTATGGTACTCCACACAGAAAAAAAATATCAACAAATAGTTTCTTAATTCAAAGGAGATAGACATAGAATCTGAGCAAAATTATTAATTATTAATTTTTAAATCAGTAAAAAAAAGCTAATTCTTTTGCTGATGCCAAAAATAAGTTAATGCTTTTATCTCCTCAATATTAGACTACCCCAATGTGTTGCTAGCTGGATCATCTAAGAAATTACTCCAGAAACTACAATATGTCCAGGGCTGTGCTGCTTGAGTGTTGACCAAAAAAAAAAAAAGAACATTTTTTGTGCTGAAAAAACCTGAGCTGGACACCAGTGTAAAAAAAAAAAATAACCAGTGTTACTTACTAATTAGAAGAATGAGAATAAGTATCTTATTATTTTTTCAAGGAAAAAAATTGAATGCTTCAAATGATTATTTTTGCTTGGGCTTTCTCCAGTTTACAAGTGCATTCCATTCACAACAGCTAGTTTCAGTGCCAAGTTTTTTCATTCTTAAAACTTAGAAAAATGTATTTTTGATGTATTGCACCCTACAGCTGTTCTCTAGTACTAACTTCTGTCCCTCAGTGGAAGCCACTGACCAGGTGCTTTCAATTTAACATTTGATACTTTCCACATCCCTAAGAATGGGTTTCAGTTAAACAAATTGCCCCATGTGGAATGAGGACAGTATGGGTTCTGAGTTCCTATTTTGTGGAATCTATTCATACAGTTGGGGACTGTATAATCATCAATGCCTCATGTAGCCCAAATTATTACCTTCTCACTACTGGTTAATTCCAAAACCTTGTTTTGCTGTTTATAGATTGAGCTTTTTTTGTTTGGCAACACCAGCACCACATTCACTGCTGTTCATGTTAAACTTCATTATGAGACAATTTCTGTACATTTCTGATTTCAATTTCTGTACATTCTGTGAAGTATCATATGAGGTTGATACAGTAGGTCTTTCTTTTAGCCTGGCTTCAGAATCATCTGATGTGCATGCAATTATGTTGTGAATGATTTTCATTTTTTGTTTAATTAGTTGTAGAAATAAAGGTCCGCATCAAACTGCACCCAAATGAGTAACAGAAGCCAAATGTTTTCCCAATAATTGATAAATGTACAGATGCAGCCATTCAAAATGGGTGAGGTATTTCGCGGCATACCCCGGTGGGCGTGTCGCAGTATCACGCAGTTCACGTGTGTCACGTGGTTAACTATCCGGCGTCGCCTTGTAAAACCGCCAGGGGGACCTTAACCTCTCATGTACAGCATTTGAGCCTTTGATTTTGAACTGTGTATTACAGCATGTTAATCATCAGTCATTAAAATGTTGGTATATCTTATGAAAGCAAGATTGCTCAGTTGGACAAAAGTACACAACCTACCTTTATCAGAAATATTTATGCATCAAAGCCTTTACTGAAGATATTACTAATAGTATTAATAATGGATGACTTTGGACAAGCTGTATACTCAAAGTATAATTTCTTTAGCACATTTGTACAAGCACTTGGAATCTGTCCAAGCCATACTTTGTCAGGGATTTTGTTTTACTTCAACGGGCATAAAAACTTCCTTGCTTTTAACAGGGCGTTTCATAATTTCTAGCTACGAAAATGATTTAAAATGCGACACTTATCATTCAACTAGAGCTTAAAATATCACAAGGATCCTCAAGAGCACAGCAAAGAGTGTATTAAAAGACACTTGTATTTATCAATGCTTTCTTTTCCGTATACCAGATTTTATGGAACCATTTCAGAGGGGTGTCAGCCAGTCAGATTCCAGGAATTGGCACTTTAAAGGAAAAATACACACTGGTATTCCATTTCTCCCTAATGATTTTAAGCATCGAAGTATTTAACTAGCATGTGAAATAGCGTGTGAAAAAGTGGTAGTTTTAAGCTTTTCTGCTAATATAATATGGAATCGCGTATCTAAAGAATTTAATAACGGTATTGATGTGCTGCGACAGGGCTGTGTAGGGCTGTTTCGCCTGCCTGTTCATGTGAGCTGTCTTGTAGCCTACTGGTCTAGGTGCGTGACTGCCAGCTAGCAGGTTGTGTGTTTGAATCCAGCTGGTGCTGGACTTTTCTTTTAACAAACATTTCTTCGAAAAAATAGAATAGCGATATTATGGACAATCAATTGACTTTTAGATTTCAAAATATCGCAACATGATCGATATTTGCAATATTTTGAACATATCTTCCCTTCTGACAGCGGTTCCTGCTTCTATTGTGTGTGTGTGTGTTCAACAGAGTACATTTTTATAGAGAAATGGAGGCTGGACAGTATGCGTTACAATATAAACATTTATATTGATTTAAATCGTGTTCTGATTTAAATCGCAAACACGTGTTTAATTATATGTGTTTTTTAATCATAATCAGGCTAATGCAACATAAATTGATACAGTATCTTTGTCTTCTAAGTATCTTAATAAACTTTCAGCATAGCTTTCTACCCGTCAAGATTTATATTTCTTGGGATTTTGGGATCAAACGTGGAAGGATTAGATTATAATCGTTTTTATTTGTCAAATACGTGATTGTATTTCTGAATGTTATGTGACACCTACAGTAGTTCACTGCTTTAAAAACATCGAATTAAGAAAGTTATGTGTAGCACTTTAGATCTTTTTTCTGAACCAGGGAAAATCTGATCATGTTTCTCTATAACAATAATAAAAAACTTTATTTTACATATCACCTTTAAAAGTGGCGTCTCAAAGCAATACTGTAGACCGTAAAAACAGTTAAAAGGGACCAAATTTAATACCAAACAATCGCAAACGCGTTTTCAATAAAATTATTTTATTCATTCAGCAGTTTGTGAGAGGGACATCCAGCAGAGAGAGACACACACACCAGTTTTCATTGACAAAATTGTTTTTTTTTTCAATTCCTCTTGTCTAACAGGAATGTCTTGTTTGTGGACAGACTGTTAGACAAGAGGAAAAGACCGCCTCCTCTTACGAAGCATTAATCGCGTATCTAAGGAAAATTGCAGTATACCTTTGTTCATGCACATCATTATACAGTATCTCATTTTGTATTTCGATAAAAAAAATCGTTTGCCCAGCCACTACTGTTGTTATTGTTTTTATCCTTTAAAGCGTTTCCTTTTTCTGCGTTTTCCATTTCCTTTCTCTGATCACTCGCTTTCTGGATACACATCTCACCTGTCCTGTTCTTTGTTTTCCTGGTTTGCTGATTTTGCCTGCTGCGGTCCACTCCTACCCTCACACCTAAAGAATACTATTTTAAATTTCTTGGCGCAGTTCAGTAACCCTGGTATGTGCTGTCCGCGCCCAAAATGCAATTAAAAAAAAGTCAAAAACCGCACTCAAAATGCAATTTAGAGCTTAATAAGATACACTCCACAGGCAAAATTAAAGACGATTAAAATCTGTAATCTTTCCACTTGTACTGTGAGTCATCGGACAGTTTCTGCTTTGTGTAAGGATGGTGAGAAAGCTCTGCTCAATGTATTTAAGGGACTTAAAAGTAAAAGGAGATGCTTCATATTGCTTGACTAATTTTAAAAACCAAGTTATAAATGCAGACGCTCCCTCGGTGCCGCGCTGGGTGTAAATATCAAAGTATACATTCCCAACAAGAATTGTACCCATCTGTCATGCAAATAAAACACCTCGAATTGAATTGAATTGAATTGAGGGAGAGATGGGGGTAGTGGGACAGAGATACTGTAGACAGACTCAAGGCAAATAAGATACTTATGGGTACGCAGGCATTCACGGCAGCAACATACGAAACGTTTGCACGTACAGTATAGTTAAGTTATTACTTGGTTTTCAAAGTGCAACGAAATACAATATTGTTGTTGCTGCTGTTCTGGTTGTTTTTATCCCGTAAAGCGTTTTGAGAAGCCACCTTTAAAGGCGATATATACTGTAAAACTGCTGATTCTTATGGAATGTGTTCCGCAGGAGATTCAAATTTTTATTTATTTATTTTTTAATCGCGTATCTTAGGAAATCTCAGTATAACTTTGTTCATGAACAGTGGCATGTTACATTATCATTCGTTTTTTTAACAAGGCTCGCCAGCTAATGTGAATCGAAACCTGTCTTGCTAGCTTTTAAAGTCGTGCATGTGTAAACTGCACTAGAGGGCATGCAAGTTACTCTGCCCCTTTCAGCTGCAGGGAGTCCCTCTGCTGCAACACACAGCAGACAGAACGGGAGACTATTTCCTTTCATATCTGACACCAGTGAAGTAAAAGGGGTGTCTCAAGGGGTGATTTCAGACCACATTTTAGTTACTTTATTTTGTTTACTTTTAACATTTCTGTAATTTACAGTAGATGTCACAATAGAAGCCCGAAGCCTATTATACTCAGTCTAGCCTTGGATCCTCTGAGTCCCATGACTCAGTCTTGTCTGCTTTCCTAGAATAAAACCAGTTAAGTCTTGTGTACTTTGCAATTTATATTTTCCGATTCCATGCATTCCCTTAATGTTTAGAGTTTATTATATTCTCCAGACTCAAACACATAAGTACTAATAGCTCTGTCCCTTTAGGAGACTCTTTGCAGTACTGTGTCCCACTACCCCCATGAATTCTTTAGGTTGGGTCTAATATTTTCCAGTAATATACAGAATGGGATACAAAATGCTGTCAGGCAGGTAACAGAAAAGAGAAAAATATAAATATTTCCATTTTACAGACGTTCACACATTTATAACATTTTGGCTCAATAAAAAGCTAACCCAATAATTAAATGTGATAAAGTATAGTTTGGATGTTTATACATTCATGTTAATCGTATTCTTGATTTATTTCAATAAGTGTTCATGTTTCATTTGCTAACTTAGAGCATATTGTGCAATGAAGAATAAAATAGCTGCATGACAAGTGACTTCCTTCTCTCAGTGGAAATTAAAAGGTACCCTGATAAATAATAAGACAGTAAGAAAGGTTCCAATCAGGAGGAGACAATTCTTTCCATTTTTTTTTGTTTGATTGCTGGTAGCAAACTGATCTGAGGATCTACTCCAGCTCTTTCTCTTTTTATCATACAGTAAATTTTATTTTCTTTCTTTCTGAAACACAATATAACAAAAAATAACCTCACAAACTCAAAGAAAAAATCCTTGCTCCCCCCCCCCTCCCCTTGGCAGTACTTCCTCCCATGCTTTTAACTAAGGGCATCTAAAATACTGTCAAACAGCTACAATGGCATCTCTGTACAAGGCTTTGACTGTGTCAATCACAGCACCTACCGTTCCCTTACCAGCAACAACATGGATTTTAACACTCAGACATTAAAAAAAGTCAGGCCAAGAGAGAAAATACCGAGCTTTACAACATGCGGTACCAGTAACATTTTACCCACAGTAGACTCACCCACCAGATGTGTTTCAGTTTCTGTGATAAGCCTAGATTAATCATATCCTCTCCTCTAGTAGGAGCACCAAGTGTAAACATGTAACGTCCCTATTAAAAATAATGGCAAAACAGAAGTTCACTCTTTCTAGAACATACCTTCCTATGGACACTCCTAAAATGTATAAAATAGTGTCCACAGCATCTCATAATAGAGGGAAATGGGGAACTACAAACTAATTTCATACAATGCCATCCATGAGGGGTTAAATACACCCTGAGAGAAATTAATTTCTGGATAATTAAACGGCTGTGATTTCTGGAATATGTATTATCCCAAATATTTTCAAAATAAATTGAATCATTTCAATGAATCTGTGCCATTCAAGTACCTGCTCCAGACAGTAACCACTGCTAAAGGTTTATATGAAGCTTGCATTAAAAGACTTAAAAAAAATGTCATGTTCCCATAAAAAAGTCATGCCTTGGAGTATAGACCCCCAAAGGAATGCCATAGACTCAAACTGCAAAATAAACACATACAGAAAGAAAGTATTTGTATTGTAATTGCAAATCATGGTATGGGTGATTGGTATGACTTTCCTCATTACAAATCTCTTATTAGAATTTAAATTTCTCTGTAACTCCAGGTCAGAACAGAGAAAATGTTGCCTTAAGGAGTTTACGAATATGAAAAATAGAAGGATAAGCATGATACGTATGTCTTCTGTCATTTTCTAAGTCATGTTACTGAGCACCAAATCTTATTGAGAATATGAATCCATTTAAGGTTTATACCATTAAAGTAAAGGTTTATTCCATGCTGAAAATGTTTGTACCAGACTTTTTTGAGGCCTGTTTAATTGTGTCTGAAGTCTGATGTTGTAAATTTTATTGTTAAAAAGATCCATGAAAATGTCACTACTAAAGTTAGCTGGTACTGTTGGTATTGTAAGTGGCAAGTAGAGCTCATATTTTAGATTTTGTGTAGTTGCTAGCGTTGAAATGTGTGTTGGATGCACATGAATTGAAGGAATGGGCAAACATAGCTGATGCGGATCCACAGAGCCAGCATATTAAGATGTTTATAATTAGAGGCAATTTGTTTAAATAACTAGGTATGGATACTGGTGTGCGAGAGAGGTGGAAAGGCTGTTTCCTGAAGCCAGCACTATAAAATGTTTTATTCTCAGTGAGATGCTGCCATTTCATAGTGGGTTTCTAACACTGTGTATAGTTCCATCCACACAGTGCCTTTACTTCCATCCATTTCTAATCTCTTTATCCAGTACAGAGGATTTGGAGCCTATCCCAGGAAGCGACGGACACAAGGCAGAATACACCCTGGACATAGCGCCAGTCCATCACAGGACAGACAGACACAAACACACACACACCAGGGCCAGTTTAAATCTAACCTCAGAACCTTTCTTTTCAGAAGGCTTAGTGTCTGTATCTGCTTCATTTTCTAATTTTGGTAGCACCTCTAACTGCTTGTCTTTCTTATATGCATTTACTTTGTAATCTGTGGTCCTTTTATTTGTTTTTACATCTACTGTATTGCTTTGAGATGCCACCTTTAATGCTGATATATCAAATAAAGTTTTTTTTATTATTGTTATAGGGAAACATGATCAGATTTTCCCTGGTTCAGAAAAAAAGATCTAAAGTATACTAGTTTGTCACTCTTCTCATTCCCTTTGCTAAATGACTTTTCATACTAATCTGATCAATCTAACTGCCAGTTTTCTGTGCTTTCTCTATCCTGCTAGATTTGCAATTATTCTGAAAATTTTTATCTTGAAATAACTCATTTCTAAATACCTTTTTCACTGTTAACATCTTGCAGCAACTCTGCCACAAAATATACACTCTGACAGTTCATCCTGCTACCAACATTAAATAAAACAAATCTTAAGATTTCTATATTTATGTCTTTATTTAGTGGTTTCATTAGTGACAAAGGCTAAACTTTCTTGGAAAAATGTATTTTATGTGTTGCGGAAAAAACTGACTTGCTTTAACAAAATATGTTTACAAATCCTTTCACCTGTAGAAATGCATTAGTCTGATTATGATTAAAAAACACATAATTAAACATACGTTTGCGATTTAAATCAGAACACAATTTAAATCAATATAAATGTTTATATTGTAACGCATACTGTCCAGCCTCCATTTCTCTATAAAAATTTACTCTGTTGCACACACACACAATAGAAGCAGGAACCGCTGTCAGAAGGGAATATATGTTCAAAATATCGCAAATATCGATCATGTTGCGATATTGTGAAATCTAAAAGTCAATTGATTGTCCATAATATCGCTATTCTATTTTTTCGAAGAAATGTTTGTTAAGAGAAAAGTCCAGCACCAGCTGGATTTGAACACACAACCTGCCAGTTGGTAGTTACGCACCTAGACCAGTAGGCTACAAGACAGCTCGCATGAACAGGCAGGCGAAACAGCCCTACACAGCCCTGTCGCAGTACACGAATATAATCATACCGTTATTAAATTCTTTAGATACGCGATTCCATATTATATTCCCTTTTAATCAAATTCTAAAAGTATGCTTGTTGACTCCGGTATCACGTTAGTTAAGGACTTCGAAGCTTAAAATGTTTAGGGAGAAATGGAATACTGGTGTGTATTTTTTTCTTTAAAGTACCAAGACCAGCTACAGATGCAGCCATTCAAAATGCACGGTAAAAACCCGCGGTACAGTAACCTACCCACAAGCCACCGCAGGGCACCGCGGTAAGTGATTGGCTGGCCAAAATGACCGACAGGGGCACTCGTGGTGCATTGGTTGGTAGTGCAAAGATTTAATCATTTAATGTCTTTACTGTGCACATTTTAATCCGCTTAGTTTTGAATATTTATATGGATTTTACCACTAAAGGGAAATTTTAGTAGCTGAGCATAAAAAGAAGAGGAGCATAACGCATCTGAAGGTCATAAACGATATTAATTTAGGAACATAAACATTACTGTATGTATGTAAACTGTACTGTGTATGGCTGGTCGTGGTAGTTTAAAGAAAAAATACATACCAGTCTTCCATTTCTCCCTAAACATTTTAAGCATGAAAGTTTTATGAAACGGTACCCAAATATGCGATTGCTGTATAGAATGAATTTTAATTAAAAAAAATGATTTAACACGAACATTAAGCTGTTTACATCTTCCGCCTGAGAACAGTCACCCGTTGCTACCCAACGCAGAAACACAGCCACTAACTAGCAAAGAGAGGACATTAGCTACCCAATATGATAAAGAAATAAATTATTATTTTGTTTATTTCTTTTGCACATTTATTTGAACATTTCCATCGATTGTACAAGCACTTGGAAACTGTCCAATCCCTAGTTCATCAGGCATTTTACCGGTCTGGGGCCGGTCTGTGTCTTCCATGATATAATGCCAGCGAACTCTTGTTTTTATGTCCACTATAACAGACAATCTCCTTTGCTTTTAACCGAGCGTTTAATAATTTCCTAAAATGAAAATGATTTACTTTATTTCCCTCACGGGATCAATAAAAGTATCTATCATCTGTCTAAACTATGGGACAGAATTCTGGGGTCTCCCCATACCAGAGATTATGGTAGGGCTTCAGAATGGTGATTGGCTGACACCATCTGACACCCCTCTGATTGGAGAAAAAAGACGTGCTGGTTTGCTATACATACTGTACCAGGAAGAGGATTTCTTTCTATTCAAAATGTGTATTTTAAAAGTTTAAGAAGTAAAAACCCTACAGCGTACACAGATTTCTAAACTGATCAGGATCATTATCTTTGTCTTATGCATAATAATGTTCACCGCTCTGTCCAGCAAATTAATAATAAACTTTATTTTATATAGCGTTTTAAACGAATAAGTAATTAGATTGCTCATAAACCTAATCACTTGCTTTTTCTTTTTATTTAGGCTCAGATTTCAACTATAGATCGTATTATTAATAACCATAATAACAACCAACCAACAAAAACAACCATATAAAGATAATACCAACCAAAAACATAGATAACAACCACAATACACAATCAAATATATCAAACCATTTTACTCTCGCAAAGTCCTCCAATTATCATAATCCCGCCCCTTATGCAAAACCAAACCTTCCTCCCATCCCAGTTTATCCTGTTTATCATAAACAAAATCCACCTCAATTTTCAACATAAAGCATTACACAAAATCAATACCTCAACACTGCATACTCAACAACGATAATTCACAAACAGCCAGAACATGTAACTACACATTCCCAAACAGACCTAAATTCCATAGCCCCGCCCCTTATGCAAAACCAATATCCCTCCCCTGTTCTCTCTCTCCCCTGGCGGTTGTAATTGTTTTTATTTTCAAATAAATTTTAGCAAAGTCATGTATTTTAAAAATCTTAAGATTTTTATATTTATGTCTTTATTTAGTGGTTTCATTAGTGACAAAGGCTAAACTTTCTTGGAAAAATGTCTTTTATGTAAACCATGTTTGCTATTAATTCATTCAGGGCTAAAATATGTTCATTGTCTTCTAATGAAAGAAGGGTTCCTTTTGCCGTAGTCGGGTTGAAATTAGAAGCTTGCCACGCCCGGACTGTTACACCAACGCATTAGCATGTTAATGTTTAAAAGAGGTGTCTTTCGCTGGAAATCTTGCCTCCTACTTTGAAAATACCCATGAAACCAGTTCAATTTGTCACAGCCAGCACTCCTGCAGAGAGGGGGGTTATACTTGCAGTGTATACAGTACACGCATTATGCTCTTCGTTAATGTTTAAGCCTCATATCTCATTTTGTATTTCTTTTTAAAAAATCGTTTTCCCAGCCTAACAGTATTGTTTTTAACCTGTAAAGCGCTTTGAGGAGCCACCTTTAAAGGCGCCATATACAATAAAGTTCATTATTATTACTATTGTAAATTTGCTGGACAGAGAGGTGAACATTATTACACAGAAGACAAAGATAGCGATTTACGTTGCATTGTGTATCGTGCTGCTTTAATACAGTTTTGAATAATTAAAAGTCTAAACAGTATCAGCTTTATTTATGAGTTTTAAATAAAGGTGATTTAAACGCGATTTAAATAAATATAAATGTTTATATTGTAACGCATAGGTGACTATTCATTGTTATTAAAATGACTTAAATTCGATCATGTTGTGATATTTAGAAATATACATTTGTTTGGTGCGAGTGAAGTTTTATTTAATCTCTGAGCCATACTGATTCTTCTGGAAGCCAGTTTCCGCCAGGGAGTAAAAAAAAAAAAAAAACACACTATGGTATTCTCTCCAATGCAGTGCAGTTAAAAACAAACCTCTGATGCTGCTCCTAAATGAATATCGTTTATGACCATCAGAAGCTTTATGCTCCTTTTCTTTTTTCCAGTGGATTGAACAGGGAGAGGCATTTCATGATGTACTTTTCACTGATGAAACAACAGTGGCTCTGGAACAGTTTTCAACCATGTCGTTTTATAAAAAGGGGAGATATGTACACGTTACTGAAGCTAAAAGTTTAGCCTTTGTCACTAATGTAACCACTAAATAAAGACATATAGAAATCCCTACATTACAGACTGTATATGGCTGGTATTGGTAGTTTAAAGAAAAAATACACACCAGTATTCCACTTTCTCCCTAAACATTTTAAGCATCAGAGTCTTACATGTGGTTATTTCGGAAATGTTTGTACGTGCTCCTTCTGACCATGTTACTGTTTACTGTTACTGACCATATTAAGTTTAAGTGCCTGTGGGCACTTTTCCTGTCCATGGGGGGTGGACCGTCTTTCATTAGAAGGTTAGTCTGTTCTACTCTGAGAATGTAGAGGGGGTGGAAAGTGCCTGTGGTCATTTAATTAGTATTAAAATTCGCACTGATTCCCTTGCGAAGATACGGACATAGGAATATTCGTGCGTGGTCAAAAAATGGCATAAAAACGACAAAGTGAAGGCTGTGAAAACATTCACAATGTACTTTATACAAAAGCAAATATACCCCCCCCACTCTCTCAATTCAATTCAAGCTGCTTTATTAGCATGACAGATGGGTACAGATGGGTATTTACTTTGCTTTGAGATGCCACTTTTAAAGGTGATATATAAAATCAAGGCTTTAACTTGCTTTAACTCCGCAAGTCTGAGTTCTTGTGTCTGTCCTATCCGAACCCGAAAGTATTACAATATGTATCTTTATAGCAGGTGGTGTACAGCTTTTTAGTATAGATTACACTTTTCTAAAATGTATTTAAAAAATAAAAACGATTACAATCTAATCTTTCCACATTTGATCCCAAAATAAATCTAAACGGGGAGAAAGCTATGCTGAAAGTTTATTAAGATACTTAGAAGACAAAGATATCAATTTATGTTGCATTTGTCTGATTGTGAATCAAAAAACACATATATTTGAACCCGCATTTGCGATTTAAATCAAAACGTTATTTAAATCAATATAAATGTTTATATTGTAACGCCTAGGTGACTATTCATTGTTATTAAAATGACTTAAATTCGATCATGTTGTGATATTTAGAAATATAAATTTGTTTGGTGTGAGTGAGGTTTTATTTAATCTCTGACTCAGTGATGGCCTGGCATGGTGAGGTGCGCTGGCAGCTATGTGGTGTTACGCAGTGGTGGCCTGACACGGTGAGGTGCCCTGGCAGCTGTATGATGCAGTGGTGGTCGGATATGTAGAGGTGCACTGGCAGCTGTGTGTTGTGACGCAGTGGTGGCCTTGCACGGTGAGGTTCGCTGGCATATAATGAATATATTTCCATGGATATAATACAACTGTTATTATTGATCACCGAATTATTGTACTTGACATGACTTCATTCAGCCTTTCCTGAACGTCTATGACAGGCAGAGAGAGTGCTGTTTCTGGTGCGATCTTTTGCAGCTGACATTTCACTGTTTTAAACGAACAAGAAAGTAGATTATAAATCAGTTATTCTATATAAACACAGCGTAATTGCCCTCCGAAAATCCTCTTTTTCTTGTTCGTTTTAGAGACTTTGATCGAAACTGATTTTAGATGTCAGAAAGGATTTATTTTCTCTGTATTTCCTACATTGCTTTGTCGAGATTTTAACTTTATATCTAACTTTATATCTAGGCTCAGATTTCAACTATAAATCGTACAGTGATTAATAGCAGTAAATACTGATGTTTTGCGCCCTCCTACCACAAAAATATATGTTTAAAAAAATGTCATGTTCCCATAAAAAAGTCATGCCTTGGAGTATAGACCCCCAAAGGAATGCCATAGACTCAAACTGCAAAATAAACACATACAGAAAGAAAGTATTTGTATTGTTATTGCAAATCCTGGTACTGTATGAGTGATTGGTATGACTTTCCTCATTACAAATCTCTTATTAGAGTTTAAATTTCTCTGTAACTCCAGGTCAGAACAGAGAAAATGTAACTGCCTTAAGGAGTTTACGATTATGAAAAATAGAAGGATAAGCATGATACGTATGTCTTCTGTCATTTATCATGTTACTGAGCACCAAATCTTATTGAGAATATGAATCCATTTAAGGTTTATACCATTAAAGTAACGGTTTATTCCATGCTGATAATGTTTGTACCAGACTTTTTTGAGGCCTGTTTAATTGTGTCTGAAGTCTGATGTTGTAAATTTTATCGTTAAAAAGATCCATGAAAATGTCACTACTAAAGTTAGCTGGTACTGTTGGTATTGAAAGTGGCAAGTAGAGCGCAAATTTTAGATTTTGTTTAGTTGCTAGCGTTGAACTGTGTGTTGGATGCACATGAATTGAAGGAATGGGCAAACATAGCTGATGCGGATCCACAGAGCCAGCATATTAAGATGTTTATAATTAGAGGCAATTTGTTTAAATAACTAGGTATGGATACTGATGTGCAAGAGAGGTGGAAAGGCTGTTTCCTTAAGCCAGCACTATAAAATATTTTATTCTCAGTGAGATGCTGCCATTTCATAGTGGGTTTCTAACACTGTGTATAGTTCCATCCGCACAGTGGCTTTACTTCCATTTCTAATCTCTTTATCCAGTACAGAGGATTTGGAGCCTATCCCAGTAAGCAACGGACACAAGGCAGAATACACCCTGGACATAGCGCCAGTCCATCACAGGACAGACAGACACAAACACACACACCAGGGCGAGTTTTCCCATAAACCAATTAACTTACCAGTATGTTTTGGAGTGCGAGAGGGAGTCATATCACACATATGGAGAAAAACCATGTAACCCAGAGAGAACATGTAAACCCCACACACACCGGATGGCAGGAATTGAACCTAGGACCCCAGTGCTGCAAGATAGCAATGCTAACCACTTTGCCGACATTATAAATGGATGGATATCTTAGTTATCTTTCTAGTTCACAGGTTTGCATGCATAATTTAATTTTGAAAGCCACTGAGACATCAGGTACTACTGTTGTATTTATGAAAAAGAAACAAAACAAAAAACATACTAACAACTGTGCCATCCTACTCCTTAGTTAATACATTTTATTATTCATAAACAGTTAACATTGTTAGCAAAATATTTTGAATTATATTTCCTATTTTTTCTTTAGTTTTGTATTTAACTTATTATATGATAGTCAGACTTAATGTATATTTGAACAATGAAAATATATTTTTACAAGATTTTACATTAAGCACTTAAAATTAATATGGTTAATAATAGTAAACTGTAACATGCTGTAACAAGATCGGTTAAACTGCGAAGAAAATGCTTTCAGAGAAAATGCTTTCAGAGAAAATGTTTCAGGTGTGAAGAACATAGATCTCCAATGCAATTTCAACCAAACCTGTTCCCACACACCCTGCCCCCACTACCATTAGAATATACACAAACATTTTAGCGTTTCATTCTGAGCAGAAGACCCTCACACCTGAAGAGTGCTGGCTGTGACGAATTAAACCGGTTTTACAGGTTTCAATCACAGACCATGTGACATGGGAGTCAGTAAACTAACACACAGCGCCACCGGATTTGATAACGCTATAAAAACGCTATAAAATAATGTGACTTGGCACAGAACAAGTTTACAGCACAGTACAAAAATAACTTACACTCAATTTAAACACAAGCTGTCTTTAGCCCTCTAAGCTGGTTCATACAGAAATGTAGAGATCCAGGCTCAGAACACACAGCTTCATTAGCGAATACATATGCAGGACAACTAGAGAAGACGTTTTACAGAGGATGGATTTTTAGAAACATCCCGTCAGTGACATCACTGAAGTCAACTCCTAGGTACTGTAACTGTCGTGTGGGTAGTTTCACAAGAATCAGACAAAGGTTTAAGCATCGCTTGTTCTAGATAAAACTGCAAAAAAAAAACCAACAACCAACAATGTACTTCTTTGCGGCTCTGTTTGCCCAAATCATATATTCACAACGTGAAATCTAGAAAATAATATTACGTAACCAAAATCCGCAATATGGAAACAGAACCTGTGTAATTGTTGGTAGATGATGTACTCGTAACATTTTTTCAAGACGAACTACAACATTTAAAAAATGACTTGTATGTACTTGATATCTCTAATCAATCCACGGGTCCCAGCACAAAACGAAACTAAAACGCATACCGTTTCGCACTTCTTATTAGTTGCTCAAAAGTAATTTGACCGTATGAAATGCATAATATAAACCTAGAAACATATACGTGAGCAGTACTTAAGCACTGTAGTATCGGTGTTAAGACATACCTCTCAAATACTGTAAATCAAGTTAAAAATATCTCAAGACCGATTCTGGTCATAATGAAACCATGTTTCGTGTATGTTTTCTTTTTCATCTTGAAATAACTCATTTCTAAATACCTTTTTCACTGTTAACATCTTGCAGCAACTCTGCCACAAAATATACACTCTGACAGTTCATCCTGCTACCAACATTAAATAAAACAAATCTTAAGATTTCTATATTTATGTCTTTATTTAGTGGTTTCATTAGTGACAAAGGCTAAACTCTCTTGGAAAAATGTATTTTATGTGTTGCGGAAAAAACTGACTTGCTTTAACAAAATATGTTTACAAATCCTTTCACCTGGCTTTTTCGTAGTTAGAAATTATGGAATGCTCTGTTAAAAGCAAGGGAGTTTTTATGTCCGTTGCAGTTCTTTTGCAACATGAATATAATTATATCGTTATTAATTTCTTGAGATACGCGATTCCATATTATATTCCCTTTTAATCAAATTCTAAAAGTATGCTTGTTGACTCCGGTATCACGTTAGTTAAAGACTTCGAAGCTTACAATGTTTAGGGAGAAATGGAATACTGGTGTGTATTTTTTTCTTTAAAGTACCAAGACCAGCCATATACTGTATGTTTATGTTCCAAAATTAATATCTTTTATGGCCTTCACACGCGTTACAATATGCTCCTCTTCTTTTTATGCTCAGCTACTAAGATTTCCCTTCAGTGGTAAAATTAGATATGAATATTCAATACTTAAACGGGCACAGTTAAGACATTAAATATACATATACATACTATATACAGTACAGTTTGCATACGGTAATATGTTTATGTTACGCGATTAAAAAATAAATAAAAATGAAAAGTCCAGCACTAGCTGGATTCAAACACACAACCTGCCAGTTGGTAGTCACGCACCTAGACCAATAGGCTACAAGACAACTCGCATGAACAGGCAGGCGAAACAGCCCTACACAGCCCTGTCGCAGTACACGGATATAATCATACCGTTATTAAATTCTTGAGATACGCGATTCCATATTATATTCCCATTTTAATCAAATTCTAAAAGTATGCTTGTTGACTCCGGTATCACGTTAGTTAAAGACTTCGAAGCTTACAATGTTTAGGGAGAAATGGAATACCGGTGTGTATTTTTTCTTTAAAGTGCCGATTCCTGGAACACCCCTCTGAAGTGGTTCCATAAAATCTGGTATACAGAAAAGAAAGCGTTGATAAATACAAGTTTCTTTTAATACACTCTTTGCTGTGCTCTTGAGGATCCTTGTGATATTTTAAGCTCTAGTTGAATGATAGGTGTCGCATTTTAAATCATTTTCGTAGCTAGAAATTATGAAACGCCCTGTTAAAAGCAAGGAAGTTTTTATGGCTTGGACAGATTCCAAGTGCTTGTACAAATGTGCTAAAGAAATTATACTTTGAGTATACAGCTTGTCCAAAGTCATCCATTATTAATACTATTAGTAATATCTTCAGTAAAGGCTTTGATGCATAAATATTTCTGATAAAGGTAGGTTGTGTACTTTTGTCCAACTGAGCAATCTTGCTTTCATAAAATATACCAACATTTTAATGACTGATGATTAACATGCTGTAATACACAGTTCAAAATTAAAGGCTCAAATGCTGTAAATGAGAGGTTAAGCTCCCCCTGGCGGTTTTACAAGGCGACGCCGGATAGTTTCCGGCAGAGCGTCAAATGATACGTGACACCACGTGATACCGCATGACACCGCGACACGCCCACCGGGGTATGCCGCGAAATACCTCACCCAGTTTGAATGGCTGCATCTGTATATACTGTATGTTTATGTTCCAAAATTAATATCGTTTATGGCCTTCACACGCGTTACAGTATGCTCCTATTCTTTTTATGCTCAGCTAGTAAGATTTCCCTTCAGTGGTAAAATTCAATATCTACAACGGGCAAAGTAAAGACGTTTACAGTAAGTCTTTCTACGACAGACCAACGGACCACGAGTGCCGCTGTCGGTCAACCAATCACGCACCGCGTCATCTTACGTCATGATTCGCGACACCGCAGCCAATTACCTGCGGTACGTGTCTGTACCGCTCACTTTGAATGGCTGCATCTGTATACCGCTTTCCTGATTATAGCTTTTAATCCCATTTTGTTTCTGGTTTAAATGTTATACATTTTTGTATTTTTGTCATTTTCATCTACTTCATCTCATTTAACCTTTCCTCATGGCAGATTTTTATGATGAAAGAGCCTGGAGAATTTTTCAGTTTGTATTTTTGTTCTGTTTAACATAATTTAATTTGCTAATTTTTATTTTTCATGTCATTTAAAAAAAAAACAGTTTTCTGTTCCATTGATTGCAAATCCTTTATGCCTTTATGGATCATGTCATTTGGAGTGTTTACTACATCATACTTAATCTGACACCTTATATCAGTTGTGATACTCTTTGTGCTACATAGTTCCTCTAAAGACCTATTATTACTAATTGGAGAAATTCTTTCCAGGCTCTGTTATTTGTCACATTAGTCTTACCATCTTGTGAAGAGTGTGTTTTGTTCTATATAAAGCCTATGCAATATGAATTTTAATAATACTAGTATAGATGCTAAATGGCACTAGAAAAAAGGCACTCTTCAAACAACTTACAAACAGCTGTTTTCAGTAACAGGTATAAAGATATCCAAAAGATATCCTGTTGAGAAACATTAAAGACATGTTTAGATTTTAGACTTAAGTGAGTTAAAATGATGGTGTAGTTGTATCCTTGTATAGAATGGTATAGAATGGCCTTCTATACCATTAACATTCATACACTTTGTGAAGGTTTCAAGTCCAGTGACCACATCACTTTTTATTATCATGTACCTTGTTTATAAAAATGCATAAATGTGGAGATTAAGAAAATTGCTAGCAGCAGCTCCTGAGGAGTATATACAGTATGTTTAGTGCCTTCATTATGGGGAGGGTGGGAGGTCCTAGGAGCACCTTACACAGATCTGTAATAGAGTTTGAACATCCTTTCCATCACCCTTTGTATAACACCAACATCAAATAATTATTAAGCTGTGGAAGTAAAAATGAAAATGAAAAACACTCATGTCTGGAAGGAATTTGCTTTGGCACATTATTTTTCAACTTTAGGATAAGATATATAAACTGTAGGTGCTGAAAAGTGTTTTGTGTGTGTAATAAATATTCATTATTTTAACACTCTTAAGATTATAACACTAGAATAAATTAAAGCATTTTGCATTGAAAAGATTAGAGCTATAAAATACTGTACTGTACATGTACTCCCAAAAACAATATTCTTTGAGGTTCTTTTTAAGTTATTAACTTTTATTAAGGAAACTTTAATGTAGGCATAGACATCAATATGCTTTTAGATTTATAGAATTATATGTTTTGCAGAAGTGTACGTTTTAATAGCACAAGAAAGTCAATGACAAAATGGGCTTAGTGCTTCATTTTAAAAGATTTACATGGACATAAACAAATAGAAAGCTATAATAACAAATAGAAAAACATATTTTTGAATCTCTTTAAAATCCAGTAAAGAATGCAAATAATTTAAGTTTTAGGATAGCAGGTCAAATGCGGTAGATTAATAGAAACTTGTGAGAAATATTTCTGGATGATGCAAATCCGCTTTTCGATACTTACAGCTCCGCTAAAAAGTGAAGATAATGGAATGCATTCGGCTGCAGCATACTGATGTTGTTCATACTGAGATCCCTATGAACAAAAAAATGAGACAAAAAGAGTTATGCTGCAAAAAAACTGGAAACTGAAGTATGTTGTTAATCATAACATATTCAATTTAGAGTAAAATACAATCACAATTAACTACACAATGAAATTGCTATTGTATGAAGTTGACATTTTTTTACTAAAATGTGAAAGGTTACAAAGTGGAGGAGACAATAATTGTCATTAGGCTGTTAACACCTCATCAGTCCCAGAACTTTATCAAGGTACTGTGTGTTTTGAAAGATCAAAAGCTATAAAGTGAGTGGGTGGTGTTATGATTTTGTAGTCGTCAATTAATTGCCTTTAAGGCTCTTAAAATCCAGGTGGGTGCATTCATAAAAATAGGGAGTAATGAGACAAAAGGGGAGAGTAAACAAGTTTTGGAAGCAGGAAGTGATTGATTGTTTTGGAAAGTAAGAGCATGAAAGTGAATTGGTATTTGCCAGCAAAGGAGGCTGGATGCAGACAAATCTAACCTACCTTAGGACACCTGTCTGGAGGTACTTTGTACAACGACAACATTTTCTGAGAGCTAATAAGACACCTCTGTTTTCTTATTAGAACATCCATTTGGTTTTAAGTGGACATGTTAAAAAACTCACCACTGGGACACTAAGTGCATTTGTCTTTTTTTACATTGTATACAGTATACTGTATATAATGGGTTAATGAGACTTTTCCCTTTGACATATATCTTGTTTTATTACTGAATCTCTAATATTAAGCTCTCAAATAGACAGTGCTGAGACTGGGAATAAGTCCTCTCTGACTGACATCATATCACTCAAGCTCAGTAATGTTTAAACCAAGTATATTATTAAACAGAAATAAAATTATACATGTGCCAAATGAGTTATTGTTGCCACACTTATACTCTTGCATTTTCATTCCTTCAGTTCTATGTATCATACCTTTATATCATGGCTTTAGATTAACCAAAATGCATTTAAATTGCGGAAAACATAAGTCTCATACCCACAAAATAGCTGTAAAAGCAGGGAAATGAGCTAAAGAGAAAATCTAACAGACCAGATATCTTTTTAACCCAGAAGATGGACATACTGTCAGAGAAGATATTAATCTTTCATAACAAGAAAAATCAAAATTTCTGAAATTTTATTCTAATTTTATACAAAAGATTACAGTGTGTGTGGTATTCATATTTAGTATCCTGACCTTGCTGTAAAATCCTTCATTTTCAGTTGGAATTACTACACTGTACACTGTCCTTCATAGTTTAAAAAAATGCAGTAAAATTAATAAATAAATATATATACAGATGCAGCCATTCAAAGTGAGCGGTACAGACACGTACCGCAGGTAATTGGCTGCGGTGTCGCGAATCATGACGTAAGATGACGCGGGGTACCGCGGTACATGATTGGTTGACCGACAGGGGCACTTGTGGTCTGTTGGTCTGTCGTAGAAAGACTTACTGTACAGTTAACGTCTTTACTGTGGCCATTGTAGATATTGAATTTTACCACTGAAGGGAAATCTTAGTAGCTGAGTATAAAAAGAATAGGAGCATACTGTAACGGGTGTGAAGGCCATAAACGATATTAATTTTGGAACATAAACATACAGTATATAGCTGGTCTTGGTACTTTAAAGAAACAAATACACACCAGTATTCCATTTCTCCATAAACATTTTAAGCTTCTAAGTCTTTAACTAACGTGATACCGGAGTCAACAAGCATACTTTTAGAATTTGATTAAAAGGGAATATAATATGGAATCGCGTATCTAAAGAATTTAATAACGGTATGATTATATTCATGTACTGTGACAGGGCTGTTTCGCCTCCCTGTTCGTGCGAGTTGTCTTGTAGCCTACTGGTCTACGTGCCTGACTAACAACTGGCAGGTTGTGTGTTCAAATCCAGCTGGTGCTGGACTCTCCTTTTAACAAACATTTCTTCGAAAAAATAGAATAGCGATATTATGGACAATCAATTGACTTTTATATTTCAAAATATCACAACATGATCGATTCTAAGTAATTTTTGATAACAATCAACAAACAAACATTTCTTTGAAAAAATGAGACGTTTCCCTTTGTCAGAGATATAAATATATAATATATAAATAAATTCAATTTAACACGCGTGAAATAGCGTGTGAAAAAGTGGTAGTTTTAAGCTTTTCTGCTAATATAATATGGAATCGCATATCTAAAGAATTTAATAACGGTATGATTATATTCGTGTACTGCGACAGGGCTGTATAGGGCTGTTTCGCCTCCCTGTTCATGTGAACTGTCTTGTAGCCTACTGGTCTACGTGCCTGACTAACAACTGGCAAGTTGTGTGTTTGAATCCAGCTGGTGCTGGACTTTTCTTTTAACAAACATTTCTTCGAAAAAATAGAATAGCGATATTATGGACAATCAATTGACTTTTATATTTCAAAATATCGCAACATGATCGATTCTAAGTCATTTTTGATAACAATGAATAGTCACTTCTTCCCTTCTGACAACGGTCCCTGCTTCTGCTTCCTGCTTCTATTGTGTGTGTGTGCAACAGTAAATTTTTATAGAGAAATGGAGGCTGGACAGTATGCGTTACAATATAAACATTTATAGTGATTTAAATCGTGTTCTGATTTAAATCGCAAACGCGTGTTTAATTATATGTGTTTTTTAATCATAATCAGGCTTTGTACCCGTCAAGATTTATATTTCTTGGGATTTTGGGATCAAACGTGGAAGGATTAGATTGTAATCTTTTTTATTTGTCAAATACGTGATTGTATTTCTGAATGTTATGTGACACTTACAGTAGTTCACTGCTTTAAATACATCGAATTAAGAAAGTTATGTGTAGCACTTTAGATCTTTTTTCTGAACCAGGGAAAATCTGATCATGTTTCTCTATAACAATAATAAAAAACGTTATTTTACATATCGCCTTTTAAACTGGCATCTCAAAGCAATACAGTTGATCGAAAAACAGTTAAAAGGGACCAAATTAAATACCAGACAATCGCAAACGCATTTTCAATAAAATTCTTTTATTCATTCAGCAGAGAGTGACAGGGACATCCAGCAGAGAGAGAGACACACACCGGTTTTCATTGACAAAATTGTTTTTTTTTCAATTCCTCTTGTCTAACAGGAATGTTTTGTTTGTGGACAGACTGTTAGAGTAGAGGAAAAGAGCGCCTCCTCCTACGAAGCATTAATTGCGTATCTAAGGAAAATTGCAGTATACCTTTGTTCATGCACATCATTATACAGTATCTCATTTTGTATTTCGATAAAAAAATCATTTGCCCAGCCACTATTGTTGTTATTGTTTTTATCCTGTAAAGCGCTTTGAGGAGCGCCACACCATCCTTACACAAAGCAGAAACTGATTGGATTTTCCGATAACATACAAGTGCAAAGATTACAGATTTTAATCGTCTTTTTTCTGAACCAGGGAAAATCTGATCATGTTTCTCTATAACAATAATATAAAACTTATTTTACATATCGCCTTTAAAAGTGGCATCTCAAAGCAAAACTGTAGACCGTAAAAACAGTTAAAAGGGACCAAGGTAAATACCAGACAATCGCAAACGCGTTTTCAATAAAATTATTTTATTCATTCAGCAGAGAGTGAGAGGGACATCCAGCAGAGAGAGACACACACCTGTTTTCATTGACAAAAAGTAATTGTTTTTTTTTTACATTTTTTTACATTTTTTTTTGTGGACAGACTGTCCACAAACGTGAGACTGTCTTTCTCAGACTTACATTCCCGAATGTCCCCTGCCCCCGTCAACAATCCTAGGAAGAACACGAAACAGCCTGTTAATAAAATTGTTACAATTTTGTTCGGTCAGTTCTTCCTCCCAGAATTTATAGATCGCATCGATTAGTTCCTGCTTTGTGACGGGCTTAGCGGTTTTCCGAACGTAGTCTTTCAAGGAATGCCAAACCATCTCTATCGGATTTAGATCTGGGGATTCGGCTGGAGTTTTCACCCAGTTCACTCCTTCTGCTATAAGCCTCGCCCTTGCTTCTGTGTGTTTCGGATCGTTGTCTTGAAAGAGACTGTGCCTTGATCCAAACTACTCCCTGATATATGGTGTGTGACCACGACTTCCTCGAAGAATACACGGTCCATAATTCCTTCGAAAATAAGAAGTGGTCCCGGGCCTCTTCTAGATATACCCCCCCAGACGTGAACCTTCAGTGGATGTTTGGGCTTTGGCTTGTCCACATGTCTCCCCTTTTTGCAAAATGCCATTGTTGAAAACTGTTCCAGAGCCACTGTTGTTTCGTCGGTAAAAAGTACATCCTGAAATGCCTCCCCCTGTTCAATCCATTGGAGCGCTTGCTTGAGTCTTTCCTCTTTGTTTTTTAGCCTTATCATGGGGCATGTGTTGGTTTTTCTGTATCTCCATCCAAGCCTCCTGCATACTCTTCTTATCGATGTTGGGCTAATATTCGCACCGAGGTCAGTCCATAGCCGTCTTTGGACTTGCATCGCCGGTAGCTCATCATTTTCATCAGTCAGTTTGTCGATAGCTCGCATAATAGGACTTGAAAAAAAAGAGATCAGCAGTTAGTTTTAAAAATAATGTGCGTAGTTGTATTTACATGCAAGAAAGGTGATTTTAGAAATTTATTTACTTTTGAATCGTCCTCGGCTTAGATTCTCTTTGCCTCCTCTCCCCTTTATAATGCCGTCTCACTGTGCTTTCAGAAACGAAGATGTCCATCGAAGCCAACTGCTGTACAATGTCCCGTGTTTACTTCCCGTTTCTTTTCATCTTCATTATTTGGTGTGAGAGAGTCTTCGTGATTTTAGTCATTGTCCGTCCCCTTACCAAAGCGATACAGTGGTGGAGCTTGAATTCTGTACCTATATACTGTATGGTATGGTACAGATAAAACTTACACCATACCGATGAGCTAATGCCAGGGAAAGACACTCCTATTTTATTTAAAACACAATACGCCAGGAAATGTGTCTGATGCATTAGCAAGTTAAAACAATTGGGTCGAAAACCTGTGCGTAACACCATTTCCTTTTTCTGATCACTCGCTTTCTGGATACACATCTCACCTGTCCTGTTCTTTGTTTTCCTGGTTTGCTGATTATGCCTGCTCCTACCCTCACACCTAAAGAATACTATTTTAAATTTCTTGGAGCAGTTCATTAACCCTTGTATGTGCTGTCTGCGCCCAAAATACAATTTAAAAAAAGTCAAAAACCGCGCTCAAAATGCAATTTAGAGCTTAATAAGATACACTCCACAGGCATTCACAACAGCAACATATGAAACGTTTATTTTTTAATCACGTATTTAAGGAAATCTCAGTATTTTGCACGTACTGTATAGTTAAGTTATTACTTGGTTTTCAAAGTGCAATGAAATACAATATTGTTGTTGCTGCTGTTCTGATTGTTTTTATCCTGTAAAGCGTTTTGAGAAGCCACCTTTAAAGGCGATATATACTGTAAAACCGCTGATTCTTATGGAATGTGTTCCGCAGGGGATTCAAATTTTTATTTATTTTTTAATCGCGTATCTAAGGAAATCTCAGTATAACTTTGTTCATGAACAAACAGTGGCATGTTACATTATTATTAGTTTTTTTGTTAACAAGGCTCGCCAGCTAATGTGAATCGAAACCTGTCTTGATAGCTTTTAAAGTCGTGCAAGGTGTAAACGACAATTGAAATAGAGAAAAAAGACCTGACTGACAAGCCGATACATACTCTTAGAGTTTGATTAATAGGGAATGTAATACAAAAATATAGTACTAAAAAAGGTACTACCACTTTTAAAGGTGATATGTAAAATAAAGTTTTTTATTATTGTTATAGAGAAACATGATCAGATTTTCCCTGGTTCAGAAAAAAAGATCTAAAGTGCTACACATAACTTTCTTAATTCGATGTATTTAAAACAGTGAACTACTGCAGGTGTAACATAACATTCAGAAATACAATCGAGAATAGTTTTGTGGTGTTTGTTTAGATGACACGTTCCTAAAACATATAACGTAACAAAATTAAAGACGATTAAAATCTGTAATCTTTCCACTTGTACTGTGAGTCATCGGAAAGTTTCTGCTTTGTGTAAGGATGGTATCGAAAAGCAATCTTAAGTGGTGAGAAAGCTGTGTTCAATGTATTTAAGGGACTTAAAAGTAAAAGGAGATGCTTCATATTGCTTGACTAATTTTAAAAACTAAGTTATAAATGCAGACGCTCCCTCGGTGCCGCGCCGGGTGTAAATATCAAAATATACATTCCCAACACTAATTGTACCCAACTGTCATGCAAATAAAACACCTTGAATTGAATTGAATTGAGGGAGAGAGGGAGGGAGGGAGAGAGACATAGCCAGGACTCAAGGCAAATAAGATACTTATGGGTACACAGGCATTCACGACAGCAGCATATGAAACGTTTGCACGTACTGTATAGTTAAGTTATTACTTGGTTTTCAAAGTGCAATGAAATACAATATTGTTGTTGCTGCTGTTCTGGTTGTTTTTATCCTGTAAAGCGTTTTGAGAAGCCACCTTTAATATATACTGTAAAACCGCTGATTCTTATGGAATGTGTTCTGCAGGGGATTCAAATTAATTTATTTATTTTTTAATCGCGTATCTAAGGAAAACTCAGTATAACTTTGTTCATGAACAAACAGTGACATGTTACATTATTATTAGTTTTTTTGTTAACAAGGCTCGCCAGCTAATGTGAATCGAAACCTGTCTTGCTAGCTTTTAAAGTCGTGCGAGGATTAAACGACAATTCAAATAGAGAAAAAAAGACCTGACTGACAAGATTTAATTAATGCAGATCAGTAAATCAAGGGACAAAACAACTATTGTGCCCGGGTCGTCAATGGGCTTTGATGTGCTAATGCATTGGTTTAACAGTCCGGGTGTGGCAAGCCTCTTATGTCTCCCGACTTCGGCAAAAGGCACCCGCCTTTCATTGGAAGACAATGAACACACTCTAGCCATACATGTGAATATAGCATAAATACACCAAGGGATTGGGTGAGCTCCCATCACAAAAAAAAACTGCGAACCTGCACAACAGCGACCATAGTACAGTATGGAGACCAAGACCTTTTACGGGAAGAGACGGGGTGCTTCTGCCGCCCCAGCTTCCAAAGAGCGAAGGGTAAGCAAATACAGCAGACTTCATCTGAAATACGCGATTACAGCGCATATTACAAGGTATTATTGCCGTTTTGAATTTTAAATTCAATTATAATTATTTCTTCGTACCCTGTTCTTCAAGAAAACACTGCACGGGCGAAACGATCTTCGAAATCTACCACCAGGACAGTAAAAAAGAAAGCGGTAAGACGGAAAAAAAGAAAAGTTTATTTTGACTTCTGTTCCGCGACTGATGAATACTACTTTGTGACTTTATTTCTTACATGAATTATGTTATTTTGCCACAGGCCGTGGGTCTCTGTTCTCGGCCACTGGCCAGGGTGCCAACCTGTAGAAGCAGCACCTGTATGGAGACATTTCGGCAGCAGCGGGAACAGTACGATGCATTACTGGGGAGGATTGGGAGGCTAGAGACACTCCTGAAAATGCAGAGGAAGGAGACAGTATGTTCCAGCAGTCAAACAGTTGAGCAGCTGTCTCCCGAAAAGTGCCTCTCCCCGCCGCGCAGGTTGCAATGCCTGGCGGAAGCTCTGCCCCCGGCAGAGCACACACCGCCTCAGGACACTCCATCCCGGCCTCTCCGTTCATCACCGCGCAGGAATCTGTTGATGCCGTCCCCGCCGTCCATCTCCCCCCAGGAAGCACAGCGGAATTCACAGACGCCAGTGGGACGAATAATTCTCCCAGATGTCCAACTGCTACCCATCACCCAGGAGATGGAGGGGGGGTTGTACTTGCAGTGCATCGGCATAGACGGGAAAGCAAGAGCCGACCGCTACACCGCCATCGTGTTTCGAAATCTTGTGACTTTTGAAATTTACTGGGGGTGGACCACGTCTGTAAATTTCGATGGGTCCAGAGGCAAAAGTGCCTTGCCTTGCAATCTCCGGGAAGCCATTAGTACGATGGTGAATCGGAGATTCTCAACCCTTGCTGCGTGCGACTGGAAAAGAATTTGTGATCGGATCAACAAAGTGCTTCATAGGTGGAGGCGCTCTTTTCCTCTAGTCTAACAGTCTGTCCACAAACAAAACATTCCTGTTAGACAAGAGGAATTGAAAAAAAACAATTTTGTCAATGAAAACCGGTGTGTGTGTCTCTCTCTGCTGGATGTCCCTGTCACTCTCTGCTGAATGAATAAAATAATTTTAATGAAAACGCGTTTGCAATTGTCTGGTATTTAATTTGGTCCCTTTTAACAGTTTTTCGATCTACTGTATTGCTTTGAGATGCCACTTTTAAAGGCGATATGTAAAATAAAGTTTTTTATTATTGTTATAGAGAAACATGATCAGATTTTCCCTGGTTCAGAAAAAAAGATCTAAAGTGCTACACATAACTTTCTTAATTCAATGTATTTAACGCAGTGAACTACTGTAGGTGTCACATAACATTCAGAAATACAATCACGTATTTGACAAATAAAAACGATTACAATCTAATCCTTCCACGTTTGATCCCCAAATCCCAAGAAATATAAATCTTGATGGGTAGAAAGCTATGCTGAAAGTTTATTAAGATACTTAGAAGACAAAGAAACTGTATCAATTTATGTTGCATTAGCCTGATTATGATTAAAAAACACATATAATTAAACACGTGTTTGCGATTTAAATCAGAACACGATTTAAATCACTATAAATGTTTATATTGTAACGCATACTGTCCAGCCTCCATTTCTCTATAAAAATTTACTCTGTTGCACACACACAATAGAAGCAGGAAGCAGAAGCAGGGACCGTTGTCAGAAGGGAAGAAGTGACTATTCATTGTTATCAAAAATGACTTAGAATCGATCATGTTGCGATATTTTGAAATATAAAAGTCAATTGATTGTCCATAATATCGCTATTCTATTTTTTCGAAGAAATGCTTGTTAAAAGAAAAGTCCAACACCAGCTAGATTCGAACACACAACCTGCCAGTTGTTAGTCAGGCACGTAGACCAGTAGGCTACAAGACAACTCGCACGAACAGGGAGGTGAAACAGCCCTACACAGCCCTGTCGCAGTACACGAATATAATCATCCCGTTATTAAATTCTTTAGATACGTGATTCCATATTATATTGGCAGAAAAGCTTAAAACTACCACTTTTTCACACGCTATTTCACATGCTAGTTAAATACTTCGATGCTTAAAATCGTTAGGGAGAAATGGAATAACGGTGTATATTTTTCCTTTAAAGTACCGATTCCTGGAATCTGACTGGCTGACACCCTTCTGAAGTGGTTCCATAAAATCTGGTATACGGAAAAGAAAGCGTTGATAAATACAAGTGTCTTTTAATACACTCTTTGCTGTGCTCTTGAGGATCCTTGTGATATTTTGAGCTCTAGTTGAATGATAAGTGTCACATTTTAAATCATTTTCGTAGTTAGAAATTATGAAACGCCCTGTTAAAAGCAAGGAAGTTTTTATGCCTGTTGAAGTAAAACAAAATGCCTGACAAAGTATGGCTTGGACAGATTCCAAGTGCTTGTACAAATGTGCTAAAGAAATTATACTTTGAGTATACAGCTTGTCCAAAGTCATCCATTATTAATACTATTAGTAATATCTTCGGTAAAGGCTTTGATGCATAAATATTTCTGATAAAGGTAGGTTGTGTACTTTTGTCCAACTGAGCAATCTTGCTTTCATAAAATATACCAACATTTTTATGACTGATGATTAACATGCTGTAATACACAGTTCAAAATTAAAGGCTCAAATGCTGTACATGAGAGGTTAAGCTCCCCCTGGCGGTTTTACAAGGTGACGCTGGATAGTTTCCGGCAGAGAGTCAAATGACGCGCGATTAATTGCGTGACACTGCGTGATACCGTGACACGCCCACCGGGGTATGCCGCGAAATACCTCACCCATTTTGAATGGCTGCATCTGTATAGCCTACACCACAGAAACTGTTTTTTTTTTGTATTTTTCTTTACTGTACAATTTTATAAGACAAAGTTAGACAGGAAGCAGTGGAGAGGAGAGAGATAGAATAAGATGAAGGATCCAGGACATTATTACCCTTCTTTGATGAAAAGCAGTAAAGCTTAAATTTCATGCCCTGGATTATTGGTAGTGCCAATCTTATCCAGGTTTTGATTAGAGGCATCTCTAAGTACATACACTATGATTCGTGTAATATCACTGCTTCCAGATGAGAAATTCATAAAGCAGGTCTCTGTGGTTACTGTCCAAGACATTTAAGTGAAACATAAGGTTTCTGATATCAAAGCCACTCCACACCTGCAATTTTACCATCCATCAGGGAACTAAATTCCATTGAATCTTTTTTCTGCATCTGTAATTTCCTCTATGTTTTGAGGTCCTCTAGTTTAAAGGTTAGTTTAGATTCTGCACACTTCTGTAAAATAGTTTTAAAGATGCTAAATTAAACCAAAGGCTGAATTTCTACTGCTCTTTTCTATTTTTGGCCATATTATTTAAGTACTTTCAATTAAATTAACTCTTGTTCCTTCTTATATACCTCATTATCAATAATTTATCCCAGTGTTACAATAAGACAACATAAATGTGCCCCTAATAACACATTTAAATAGAATTTGGATTTTAATACAATATTCACCCTCATACTCCATAGGTTTTCACAACTGGCAATAAGTTGATCAGCCTGGGTTCACGAATTCCATGTTATTCTCCTTAGCTTGTTTCTCTACCTCTGATCATCTAGAGGATGAAATATATTTGCTTTAAAAGTGTTCTTTTATTTAAAACTTAAAACTCGAACCATCTCTTTTTCTCACACTGCCCCCTTATACACTGACCATCTGCGATCAGTGAAGGCAGTCTCCCTGAAACTTGAACGTAGGAGTTGTCTTTCTGGCATAAACATGTATTATCAGGCTTGGAAAGATTACTGAATAAAATGATATGATAGAGTCTGCTAGATCCAGCTACTTCTCTCACATCAGTGAAAATAACCATAACAAGCTGTCACGCCTTCTACAGCTAGAGGACGCTTCCTACTAAATTGAAATCATCAATTTCCCTACGGGATTAATAAAGTATTATCTGTCTATCTACTCTGTCCTGTTCCTAGTTTCCCTGTGCTTTGCTTGTCCTTCCGCTGTGTCTTTGTTTGAGGCTATATGTTTCCGGGTCACACTTTCCTCCTCGCTCAGCATTGAGGGTTCGTATGTCTTGAGACCCGCCTAGCACCAGATCGTCTTCTCTGTGGCCTGAGGGCATAAGTTTCTTCCCGACATCTTCTGACCTCCTGAGCCCAGGCTAACCCCCATTTTGCCACTACGCATTTGGTCTTTTTTGCTCTCCTGCCATTCCGTGGTTGCCCTTTCCGACATCCGTGACACAAGCCTAGACACCTTTCTCCACAATCAACAGATTGCTAAAGCCAAACAGCCCTAACATATAACCTGCCTAATTGCAACTTTCCACCACATCTTTAAATTTCTTTAGCTCAGAAATCAACAATATCCAGCATATTCTCTCTACAATGCATGTCCACACCTCCACCCTGCTTACCAGCTTTACTGGTTCCCTTCTCTCCAATTTCTTTTTGGTCCATCAGTAAACTGGTTTTGCATGTGAAATCCACCAACTACCTTTTAGATCCCATTCCCATCACTTTATTTCATCCTGTTTCACTTATCTCTGCCCCATTGTCCTCAATTTTTCTTGCAAAAATTCTAGAACCTGCTGTTACAATTCATTTAAATAACCACCTCTTTGTAAATAACCTTTTGAACCCCTTCACTCCACCTTCTGAAAACTTCACAGCACAGAAACAGCCCAGATCAAAGACACTAACAATCTTCTTATTGCTTCTGATTCTGGTTCTCTTTCTATCCTCATTCTTCTTGATCTCAGTGCTGCGTTCGACACTGTTAACCATGATATCTTACTTTCTTACTTTCATAGTCTAGAGACTATGTTTGGAATGTCTGACTCTGCTCTTAAATGGTTTAAGTCACATCTCACTGATCACTGTCACTTTGTCTGTTGGCAGATTTAGGTCTGAAGTTGGACTTGATAAGTCTGGTGATCCTCAGGGCTCGATACTGGGCCTCACTATTTACATGTTTCCACTGTCACAATCGCTACTCCTCCTCTTAAGGGTGCTCCAGCCCTTCCTTGTTCTACCTCATTCCCCACACCTGTTCCTTATTCCAGCCCCTCTTTAGTTCCACCTTAAAAGCCTGACGTAGAGCCCGGGACAAAAAAAGGGATGGAAATTGTGCATTGGTAGAACAAACTGCCAATCCTTAACAGAAAACTGATGCAATGGAAGGACCAGGAAAGACTCAGGAGGGAAATAATGTACAGGCCACTACCCCTGAGGGGGGGAAGTCTGTCCCAGATATTGCTACAAAGTTGCTGTGCATTTTCCTGGCCTCTGTATTGAGAGGCCTTGTGTGACAGCACCTAAACAACGTACCTGGACTTATTGGGTACTAGGCATTGGGTAGGTAAGGAGATGTTCAGAGTGTGGGGTATCAGACCCAAGCTGGATATCCCATTCTCTGACACATGCCCTGCAATTTCTAAGACTGAATCTCAAAAACCTATGAAATTGATTATCATATAAATAAAAAAATGGTACTTGTCTTATTTGGAAGTGATTCAAGATGACATGTGAAGAAATGCACCTGAATAAAAATAATTATTGTTACGTAACTGTTTCCTTTTTTAACCTTAACAATATGTGTTCATACTGTAAATACAGTAAAGTTTTGGGTATACAGTATATATATTTTAATGTAAAGTTTTCTATTTTGTGATTCTCGTATTTACTTGTTAAAAGAAAGCGAGTACGTGGTCCAAAGGAGAAGGGTGTTTTACTAAACAGGAAGAGCGTTAGAAGTGAACAATCCGAAGCAAGAGGCAAGGTCGTGGTCAACAGGTGTAAGGTAAGTCATAATCCAGGGAGAACACAGGTGGCAAACAGTCCGAGGCGAGAGGTGAGGTCCAAAGTCGAAAAGGCAGAAGGGGAGTGCAAAATCCAGAATAAACGAGGTACGTGAAAAACGCCAGGTAGAGCTCTCAAGGAGTAGACTCATTACCGAGCAGCGGGTTAACTCGTGCGGCGGCGTTTGTTAATAATAACCTGCTGCTGGTGCTGATTAGATCGCTTAAGAGTTGGTCTTTGCTAGATGGCGGTCCTGACAGTACTCAAACCTAGACATAGGGAATGGGAATTGGTAGTACAACAGCCCACATGCTGAGCTTGACTCTAAGATGTCTACATTAGCAGTAGGTCAGGTTACCCTGGAAGGCTGCCAGATCATCAAAAACAAAACCCTAAACTAGCCCAAACTTGGGTACAAGGTACGTGTGTGGAAAAAAATACATTAATATCATAATGCAATCACCAGCCAGCAGAGGAACTGCCATTTCTCTGACCCATGGGTGTCATCATTTATAGGCCAAGTTTCTAGCACCTTCACCTTGGGGAACAAAAATCTAGGCATTTGAGATGTTTTTGTATAAGAATTACTTTACATTTTGGTTACAGAATTTGTACCTCTTGAGAATGATGTTGGAGTTTGTGCCAAGGATCAAAATGTGTGACTACACTCATTATTCTATGAATAGTCAGGTATTTTATTATTTAAATATCATACATTTGCTTGCTATACAAAATCATGTCAGGACTGACTTTTTCACACTTTTTACCTTTAAGTTTGCAATGTACATACACCCTAAATTTTAGTTCAAGTACTGTTAGTTCATGGTGCTGCCACATACTCCAATGACCAGCTACAGCATTTCCTGCATCACTTCACCATCTTCCATCCATCCCTCAAGTAAAGAGTCAACATATCTTCCACTACTCTTCTGTTTCTATACATAAACCTATGCATTAACAGTCCACTACTCTCTGCTTTTGTATCTTATAAACCCACAGATTTACACAGCTATCTCCTGTACAGTTCATTTCACCCCACACATACTAAAAATTCTCTCCATTTTCACAGTTTCTCTGACTCCAACGACTTTGCAGTGATGACATGGATTTTCAAAACCAGGCTCTCAAAATGCACTCTTTTTTCATTAACAGAGGATATTACCCCACCTATGTTACTGACAGGGCCCTCTCCAGAGCCAAAAACAGCCCTTGGATCATCAACTCAATTAGGATCTCCCGGCCTCACAACCACATACCCTTGGTGCTTTCCTACCATCCTAACACCCTTTCTATCCCCAGGACCATTAACAACAACTTCTCCATCTTAAAGGATGTTCCCTACACTGGTACACTTTTTTTCTGACTGCCCCATCATCTCACATCTCTGACAACCTAATTTGCCTAACCTTCTTGTTCACAGCTCACTTGACTGCCCTCAGCAATCATCCACACCAGAACACGCTGCATTACCTGTAATTATATAAATATATATATATATAATACCCCATCACTCAAGGCCCAACTGGACCATTCTGGATCACTCAGATGACATCTTGTAACTCCAGGGACCTTATTTACTACATATCTAGTAGAAAATGCCCAGCTATCTACATCGGTGAAACAGGAAGGAGACAGAGAGACCGTTTCAGGGACCATGTCAGGGTTGTGAGAATCAAAGATTACTCCCAGCCCATAGTTTCCCATTTCACCTCTAACGGCCATGATCATACTGATCTCTCTGTCTGCGTTCTCAAAGAGGGGTTTCAGAACTTCTATTGCAGAAAGACATCCTTCTCTCAATGACGGACTCGTTTCCTTCTAATCCTTTCTGAACATTTGCAGGTGACCTCTCTTCACCTCTCTTTACATCACACCACCTGAGTGACCACTCTACTTCTCTCCTTCTCCGGCCTCCTCTCCACTCCCAGATTTTGTTCTCCAATGCTTTATCAACTGCCGATTTTCAGAAGAAAGCTCCACAGCCAAAATATTGTGTTTCTTTTCTTCTCTTTCCAGCATATAATGAAACTTTACTTGTTCCTATATAATAATAATACATTTTATTTTGTATAGCACTTTTAAAGGTGGTTTTTCAAATTGCTTTACAGAACCACAACAATATAAATATACAAAATAGGCACAATGAGAACACACAATGAAAGAAGACAGTAGATGGGAATACTGAATTCAGTATGAACAGAGGAGTAAAGAACAGAACCAGTTAAGGAAAGGCTCTACTAAATAAGGTTTTGAGACTAGATTTGAAGGAGTTTAGAGACAGTGACTCTCTGATATCCTTGGGGATAGAGTTTCAGAGCCTTGGGGCATAACAGGAGAAGGTTCTGTCACCCATAGAGCGTAGATGGGCTTGGGGGACAGTTAGGAGACCAGACTTACAGGATCGAAGGTTGCGAGATGGGGAGTAGGGCGATAATAGATCAGACAGAAACTGAGGTGCCAAACCATACAGAGCCTTATACGTGAGCATGAGGATTTTAAAGTTGACACGAAACTTGACAAGAATCCAGTGCAAGGACTCCTGGATAGGAGTGATGTGATCACTTCCACGAGACCTGGTCAGGATTTTGGCTACTGAATTTTGAACATACTGGAGTTTGTTCAATGTGGATTTAGAAACACCAGCGAGTAGAGTGTTAGAGTAGTCAATTTGGGAGAAGACAAATGTGATGATCGGCTTTTCAGCCACAGTTAGTAATATCATAAGACATAGTCTAACGATATTTCTGAGGTGAAAGCAAGATGGTTTGACAATGTAATGCATATATGGGTTAAATGTCAAGTCAGAATCAAATATCACCCCCAGGTTTTTATAATCATGAAACAGGAATCATGAAGCTGAGCGAGACTGAATACTCTGAGACAAATGAGCCTGAATCCAAAGATACACGTGAAGCTCCTGCTGTGCTGTCAGCTGGAGACTTGTGCTGTGTAAAAGTCAGGTTCTGTAACAAAACTTATAACAGCTCTGTTGCACTGTAACACACTTGCTGCCTGTGTGCTGTCACTTCTTTACCAGCTTTCAAAAATAGTATTATGTAACTAAATATTTTGCAGATATTCTGAATTCTTAATGACTCTACAGTAGGTAAAATACATATTAATGAACACAAAGATGCAATTTTCTCTGTCCTATTCTGCATACCAATGCCTTCATAATTATTTCAGCCGAGTTGCTAATTTATTCTGGTTGATATACTTCATTCTTTTTAAGTTTAATTCTTTACTGAAAGGTCCATCTGAACTAGTTTACTTTTGGCAATTCAGTGGAGACTTCAGTTCAGGTTTTGTCTAAAAGCCATTTATGAGCATTAGAATTCTGCCACAGTTCTTGAACTCCAATTATCCACATACAGAGTTTCAAAATAGATGTTTTTTTCCTGAAAATTACTATTTATAATTTTCTTTTGTCTTTGATTATTTGCAGTCATTCAAATATCTAGTTCAAACATGTTCATTTGTGTATATTTGTTTATACACAGAAATAAAGAGCAATAATGAAATATTCAGTTCTGTCTTCCAGTTTCCCTTGGTGGATATACCAAAAATAATTGTATAATACTATTTGAAATTTCAATTATATTATTATTTAATTATAAGAGGTTCCTCTTGATTTTGATCCAGTGAGAGAGGACTTTTTAAGGAGAATGATTTGTATCTTTCATTTCTGCTTTCTAAACCGCAAACATCATATAAGGCACACAGTAATTCCTAAATGGGCAGAAAGCCTCTCAGGTAAATTATCTAAACTAACTAGTGAAGAATGGACTGGTTATGATGACTTCTGAAACTTTTATGTGTCCTTTTATGCTTAGATTTAAAGTGAGGACTGTGAAAATGCTTTTCTTTTTTCTACACTACTCCATTTTCAGCATTAAAAATCTAACAGTTCAAATATTAAAACAAAATTAATAAGAAAAAACATTAGTGATAATTTCAAGAAAATATTATATTTCTGAATTTAGGTATGCTGTTAATGTTAGGTGCAACAGTATGCTCATTGTTTCTCTCTAATAACAGGGAAAATAGAAATACATATTTATTTCATTCATTTTTCTTTCTTTTATTTTTTATGTGTCAAAGGAAAGGTTAATTACTTATAAAATAAGACCACCCAGTCGGAAAAAGTAAACCAAAATCTCAGAAAATATTCATTGTTAGTGTAAACACTTTTACTTCAATGCAATGCTGTGTATTTGTTGTGTCAGTGTGCTTAACAAGGTAGGATTAATGTTACTTTGCCCTGGATGATCCCTGGAAAAGTCTATCTCTACACAATAAGAAGTCAATCCTTTTAAACAAATGTGAAACATACTTTCTTATTAAAAATACCAAGCTCAGATCTTTACAAATTCTCATTTTTTAATGTATTTTACAATGTTTTCTTTCTTCTTTTTTTCAGCATGGAATAAACCTATTACTTGTTCCTTTGCAGCCTACGCATGCTGACACGGCTAACCACCTGAACTAACTAACATTATGCCACACAATATCCCAGTCTATCTCCTCTGACCCTACACAGAGATTGGCTGTCCACTGAGACTATCAAAAGACTTGTCTGACCTTACATTATTAATTCTATTAGTAATATCTTCGGTAAAGGCTTTGATGCATAAAATATTTCTGCATAATTAAAATATTTATGATAAAGGTAGGTTGTGTACTTTTGCCCAACTGAGCAATCTTGCTTTCATAAAATATACCAACTTTTTAAAGACTGATGATTAACATGCTGTAATACACAGTTTAAATTTAAAAGCTCAAATGCTGTACATGAGAGGTTAAGCTTTATTGGCTCCTCCTGGCGGTTTTACAAGGTGATTCCGGAAACTTTCCAGTATGACGTCAAATGACGCGTTACACCACCTCATACCACGTTTTGATGCGATACGCCCTCTGCATTGTACCGTGGCGTACCCCATGTGTTTGAATGGCTGCATATGTACAGCATAAGGTTGTATACAAGCCAGCAGCCATATCACCCTGCAACTCACAACTGGCAACCCACTGAAGCTAAGCAGGTGCAAGCCTGGTCAGTACCTGGATGGGAGACCTCCTGGGAAAAACTAAGGTTGCTGCTGGAACAGGTGTTAGTGGGGCCAGCAGGGGGCGCTCAACCTGCTGTCTTTGTGGGTCCTAATGCCCCTGTATAGCGACGGGGACACTATACTGTAAACTGGTGCAGTCCTTCAGATGAGATGTAAAACTGAGGTCCTCACTCTCTGTGGTCATTAAAAATCCCAGGGTGTTTCTCGAAAAGAGTAGGGGTAACCCTGACGTCCTGGCCAAATTTCCCATTGGCCCTTATCAGTCATGGCCTCCTAATAATCCCCATCTATGAATTGGCTTCATTAGTCTGCTCTCCTCCCCACTGATAGCTGATGTTTAGTGAGCGTTCTGGCGCACTATGGCTGCCGTCGCATCATTCAGGTGGATGCTGCACATTGGTGGTGGTGGAGTCCCCATTACCTGTAAAGTGCTTTGAGTGGAGTGTCCTGAAAAGCGCTATATAAGTATAAGCAATAATTATTATAATGTGGACCTTATCTTATCTTAAGGATGACAATTAAGGATAATTCTTTCCTTTGTTTTCAATTGTCACCAGGCAATAGAGTATTTAACTCAACCACACTGTCACCAAATTGTGATATTTACCAAATACTACAATAGTAGGCTGGGCAAACGATTTTTTACATTTTTAAAAAATAAATAAAAAATGAGATATAATGATGTGTTCCTGCTTAACTTAGACATTGCATGACTTTTAAACATATAAAAACAGGTTTCGAGAGTTAAAAAACACTTTTTATGCGCGAAAAATGGGTGATTTTTCTTCCTTGTGATCAGCTCAGAATCTTTGTGTACGCTGTAAGGTTTTTACTTCTTAATTAAACGTTTAAAATACACGAATTTCTTAAAGACAACACACGTTTCGAAGAGAAAAAATCCCATTCTTTTCTCTTCCTGTTGTGTGAAACTCATCAGCAGGTCTTTTTTTCCCAATCAGAGGCTCTGAAACCAGCGTACCGCCCACTGCGCTCCGTCAGAGAGGGGCGCGGCACTGAGAGAGGGAGGAGGCGCGGAGCTCAGCAGTACAGAACGAACGTTCTGCTGCCTGGAGCGCTTATGGCAGCGATCGCGTCTGCATTTATAACTTAGTTTTTAAAATTAATCAAGCAATATGAAGCATCTCTTTTTACTTTTAAGTCCCTTAACTATCATTAAGCACAGCTTTCTCACCGCTTAGACTACTTTTTGATACCATCCTTAGACAAAGCAGAAACTTCTTGTTCTGTCTAATGACATTACAAGTGGAAAGAGTACAGATTTTAATCGTCTTTAATTTTGTTACGTTATACATTTTAGAAACGTTTCATCCATACGAACACCACAAAACTATTCTCGATTGTATTTCTGAATGGTATGTTACACTTAGTTCACTGTTTTAAATACATCTAATTAAGAAAGTTAGGTGTTCGCATAAACTATTAGCAATCAATATTAATAATTTGTTGCACTTTCCCCCGCATCTTGTAAAAATATATTTTCATTGTTCAAATATACATTCAATCTGACTATCATATAATAAGTTAAATACAAAACTAAAGAAAAAATAGGGTTAAATATAATTCAAAATATTTTGCTAACAATGTTAACTGTTTATAAAAAATTGTATTAACTAAAGAGTAGGATGGCACAGTTGTTAGTATGCTTTTTGTTTTGTTTCTTTTTCATAAATACAACAGTAGTACCTGATGTCTCAGTGGCTTTCAAAATTAAATTATGCATGCAAACCTGTGAACTAGAAAGATAACTAAGATATCCATCCATTTATAATGGTGGCAAAGTGGTTAGCATTGCTATCTTGCAGCACTGGGGTCCTAGGTTCAATTCCTGCCATCCTGTGTGTGTGGGGTTTGCATGTTCTCTCTGGGTTACATGGTTTTTCTCCATATGTGTGATATGACTCCCTCTCGCACTCCAAAACATACTGGTAAGTTAATTGGTTTATGGGAAAACTGGCCCTGGTGTGTGTGTATTTGTGTCTGTCTGTCCTGTGATGGACTGGCGCTATGTCCATGGTATATTCTGCCTTGTGTCCATTGCTTACTGGGATAGGCTCCAAATCCTCTGTACTGGATAAAGAGATTAGAAATGGATGGAAGTAAAGGCACTGTGTGGATGGAACTATACACAGTGTAAGAAACCCACTATGAAATGGCAGCATCTCACTGAGAATAAAATATTTTATAGTGCTGGCTTAAGGAAACAGCCTTTCCACCTCTCTTGCACATCAGTATCCATACCTAGTAATTTAAATAAATTGCCTCTTATTATAAACATCTTAATATGCTGGCTCTGTGGATCCGCATCAGCTATGTTTGCCCATTTCTTCAATTCAAACTACACAAAATCTAAAATACAATCCTCATTTCAGTATCTATGTAAACATACAGTCTGTTAACTTCATCATCTTCATCAAAAGTATGCCTAACCCCATTAGGAAGTGTTCTTGTTATCAGTGTATTCCTCAGCTATCCCCAAATTATCTTCTTCTTACCAACATCTCTAGTTTTTTATCCTGCAATAACTCAGCCAACTCAGCCACTTAAATCTCCAAAAGCTGCTTGTGTTCATTTCTTTAAATCACAAATATCATGTGTAAATACTGTCCATGTAATACTCTGCATTGTTGAATAATAGTTTATTTTAAAGGGAACTAGAGAAACTAAGAACTAGAGAAATCAAGAAAGGCTTTTTTTTCTAGAATTAATAAATGCACATCCTGTTCACTGGGGAAATTAAATCCACACTGAGCAATCTTCAATATGTTCAGAATATGACAGCGAGAATCCTATCAGGGATGCATTACACCTGTTTTCAAGTCCTTGCATTGGTTCCCTATCAGGTTTCGAGTCAACTTCAAAATCCTCATCCTCATTCAGTACCTACAGTATATGGCTTATTATCTGTCTACTCCCCACCTTTGTCCGTCTGACTCTGGTCTTCTAGCTGTCCTCAAGAACATCTACATTCTGTGGGTGACAGGGTCTTCTCTAGCTGCACCCCAGAGCTCTCAATTTGTATTCCCAGTGATATCAGTCACGTACCCTGAGTGCATTTAAATCTAACCTCAGAACCTTTCTTTTAAGAACACTTAGTGTCTGTATCTGCTTCATTTTCTAATTTTGGTAGCACCTCTAACTGCTTGTCTTTCTTATATGTATTTACTTTGTAATCTGTGGTCCTTTTATCTGTTTTTATATCTACTGTATTGCTTTGAGATGCCACTTTTAAAGGTGATATATAAAATAAAGTTTTTTATTATTTTTATAGAGAAACATGATCAGTTTTCCCTGGTTCAGATAAAAAAAATCTAAAGTATACTAGTTTGTCACTCTTCTCATTCCCTTTGCTAAATAACTTTTCATACTAATCTGATTAATCTAACTGCCTGTTTTCTGTGCTTTCTCTATCCTGCTAGATTTGCAATTATTCTGAAAATTTTCTTCTTGAAATAACTCATTTCTAAATACCTTTTTTCACTGTTAACATCTTGCAGCAACTCTGCAACAAAATATACACTTAGCACAGTTCATCCTGCTACCAACATTGAATAAAAAAAATCTTAAGATTTCTATATTTATGTCTTTATTTAGTGGTTTCATTAGTGACAAAGGCTAAACTTTCTTGGAAAAATGTTTTTTATGTGTTGCGGAAAAAACTGACTTGCTTTAACAAAGTATGTTTACAAATCCTTTCACCTGGCAATCTACCTGAATGCCCAACTATCTGAGAAGCCCTCCATGAAACCATGGTTGCTATTAATTCATTTAGGGCTCATTGACAGAATTGCTGTTTTTTATGCATGCTAATTTTTAGATTTTATAGATACAGTGCCTTGCGAAAGTATTCGGCCCCCTTGAACTTTTCAACCTTTTGCCACATTTCAGGCTTCAAACATAAAGATATACATTTTTTATTTTATGTGAAGAATCACCAACAAGTGGGACACAATTGTGAAGTGGAACGAAATCTATTGGATTTTTGAAACTTTTTTAACTAATTAAAAAATGAAAAGTGGGGCGTGCAAAATTATTCGGCCCCCTTGCGTTAATACTTTGTAGAGCCACCTTTTGCTGCGATTACAGCTGCAAGTCGCTTGGGGTATGTCTCTATCAGTTTTGCACATCGAGAGACTGAAATTCTTGCCCATTCTTCCTTGCAAAACAGCTCGAGCTCAGTGAGGTTGGATGGAGAGCGTTTGTGAACAGCAGTTTTCAGCTCTTTCCACAGATTCTCGATTGGATTCAGGTCTGGACTTTGACTTGGCCATTCAAACACCTGGATACGTTTATTTGTGAACCATTCCTTTGTAGATTTTGCTGTATGTTTGGGATCATTGTCTTGTTGGAAGATAAATCTCCGTCCCAGTTTCAGGTCTTTTGCAGACTCCAACAGGTTTTCATCCAGAATGGTCCTGTATTTGGCTGCATCCATCTTCCCCTCAATTTTAACCATCTTCCCTGTCCCTGCTGAAGAAAAGCAGGCCCAAACCATGATGCTGCCACCACCATGTTTGACAGTGGGGATGGTGTGTTGAGGGTGATGAGCTGTGTTGCTTTTACGCCAAACATATCGTTTTGCATTGTGGCCAAAAAGTTCGATTTTGGTTTCATCTGACCATAGCACCTTCTTCCACATGTTTGGGGTGTCTCCCAGGTGGCTTGTGGCAAACTTTAGACGAGACTTTTTATGGATATCTTTGAGAAATGGCTTTCTTCTTGCCACTCTTCCATAAAGGCCAGATTTGTGCAGTGTAAGACTGATTGTTGTCCTATGGACAGACTCTCCCACCTCAGCTGTAGTTCTCTGCAGTTCATCCAGAGTGATCATGGGCCTCTTGGCTGCATCTCTGATCAGTCTTCTCCTTGTCTGAGCTGAAAGTTTAGAGGGACGGCCAGGTCTTGGTAGATTTGCAGTGGTCTGATACTCCTTCCATTTCAAGATGATCGCTTGCACAGTGCTCCTTGGGATTTTTGAAGCTTGGGAAATCTTTTTGTATCCAAATCTGGCTTTAAACTTCTCCACAACAGTATTACGGACCTGCCTGGTGTGTTCCTTGGTCTTCATGATGCTCTCTGCGCTTTCAACAGAACCTTGAGACTATCACAGAGCAGGTGCATTTATACAGAGACTTGATTACACACAGGTGGATTCTATTTATCACCATCAGTCATTTAGGACAACATTGGATCATTCAGAGATCCTCGCTGAACTTCTGGAGTGAGTTTGCTGCACTGAAAGTAAAGGGGCCGAATAATTTTGCACGCCCCACTTTTCATTTTTTTATTAGTTAAAAAAGTTTCAAAAATCCAATAGATTTCGTTCCACTTCGCAATTGTGTCCCACTTGTTGGTGATTCTTCACATAAAATAAAAAATGTATATCTTTATGTTTGAAGCCTGAAATGTGGCAAAAGGTTGAAAAGTTCAAGGGGGGCGAATACTTTCGCAAGGCACTGTAAGACTTTATTGATCGTGAAGGGAAATTGATGTACATGTTCATGTCCATGATGAACATGTTTGCATGTTATTTTGTAACATACACCTTTTTGTGATTTTTTTGTATATCTAAGCAAGTGTTCCCGCATCCCTCTTCTGCACTATAGTCATGGCTTTTTTCTGTTTGCTTATTTCAAAGCAACACCTGCTCCATTTCTAAAACTTTTTACTCATGTGGATTTTTGTATTTTTTACACCTCTAGCACTTTAACATCCTGAATTTTCATTTGCCTTAATTTGTAGAATGAACTTGAGTTTTAGCCTAAAAAAGCTTAAGTTTTCATTATCTTTTGTTTCTTGTCCTACAACTGTTATTATTGATCACCGAATTATTGTTCTTGACATGACTTCATTCAGCCTTTCCTGAACGTCTATGACAGGCAGAGAGAGTGCTGTTTCCGGTGCGATCTTTTGCAGCTGACATTTCACTGTTTTAAACTAACAAGAAATTAGATAATAAATCAGTTATTCTATATAAACACAGCGTAATTGCCCTCCGAAAATCCTCTTTTTCTTGTTCGTTTTAGAGACCTTGATCGAAACTGATTTTAGATGTCAGAAAGGATTTATTTTCTCTGTATTTCCTGCATTGCTTTGTCGAGATTTTCACTTTATATCTAACTTTATATCTAGGCTCAGATTTCAACTATAAATCGTAGAGTAATTAATAGCAGTCAATACTGATGTTTTGCTCCCTCTTACCACAAAAATATATATGTTTTGTAGCTGGGATGAACTTTATTTCGTACGCGTAGCTACTGCGATTCGGACACGGACGGTTAAACATGGCGGCAAATCAGACACCCAGAGAGGGGGGGGGGGTGCGTCTTCTCGCCTCCATAACTAAAATGCCAAATAGGAGTGGCTTAAGTGACATACACAGTCGTGTAACTGACAGTTTCAGGTAGCCGATCGTGTAAATTTCGCTTTATTACTGATAGGTTAAGCTTTCGAAACTCTGCCCCAAAGTCATGTGACTGATTTTTCGCCCTGTTTCGTTGGTGAAACGCAATGATCACAAGCACCACCATGGTAACTGGGATGTGTAGTTTTTAATTCCGTTTGAATTATAACTGTACGTACTGTCTTCATATTTGGCCAGGGCTTTAAAGAGAAGGCGCGCCAAAAAATTTCGGTGCCGTCGTCTCAGCTATAAAGGTACCCCCGTGCTGGAAGAATTTGACCTCGGAACCTTTGCCCAGCGTAACAATAGTCATTAATTTGATGCCTATTGAAGAGTAAGAGTTAAGTTGTAATTCTTCTTTACTCTTATTTTCCTAGCTGATTTTACTTGGCCAGGGACACCTCTCTGCAACAAACACTTGCATGTCTGATACAGCAGCAGCCAGTTACGGTGTTTTCTCTAAACTACCTTGTTCCTCAGCAGTGTATGTCAACTCCATTGAGCTTGGTAAACATACTACAATACAGGTCAATTATCAGAATCTTGAACTGCCCCTCAGTATGATATAAGATGTTTTTTTCTCAAGATTCTCTTGCTTAAAGAGTCCCACAGGCCTTTAAATCAATCCAATTACTAATGACACCTCTTCTCTGGATCTCTCACTCTTCTTCCATGCTGTACTATAAACAGAGACTGAAACCCTTATTCCTCCTATCTGTTCTTATGAGCCTCTTAATTAGACCAGAGGTGGGCTAGAGCCACACAGAGCCAATCCTGATAGCTCCTTTCTCTTTCATGGAAGTTCACTTCATCTGAGTGCTACTCACTCAGACTAGCTGTGCTTAATTCTGTAGGTGGCTTTTTCACAAAACCACTGCTCACTACCTCACAAGATGAAGCAGTCTTTTATTGCCAGCATACCATGCTCCTGCATTGTGTTACTTAAGGGCCTTGTTAAACTACAGAGTTAAAGCTAACACAGTGCTTTGTTTTTTTTTTTGGCACTAGACATTTTCACTCTCTCACTATTAGCAAAAGGATGTGTACTATACAGAATGATGTGTACTGGGAGTGAGGGCTAAAATAACTTTGGTAGATTTACCATTGTTTAGTTTTCCCTAAAAATATAATTGTGTCTATATTTATATTAAGTAAACTGCAGAAATCTTTAAGAAAGTGTAAACCATTCCAGATAAAAATACATTTTGCCTTTAGTGCCAACTAAAGCTTGTTTCTACCTCCTTAATCAGATGAATCCATATCTTGTGTTTAGGAGTTTTGTACAGAGCCAGCCATGTAAAATATGCTTCGAAATTTGCACCAGCAGAAATCACATTGTGGTATACTATAATTCTGTTCAAATACAAAATCATTTTCTCAGTCATATTCTGCAAACTAATACAGATACTGCATACTAAGCATATCACTTTCAATGAGCTATACTATAGGTGGTACTTGTGTTGTGTTAGATGTTACTGGTAAATGGTATTTTGATTTAATATTTTTTTCTTAGTCAATCTAATTTCTTGAAACAAAACTGTACGTTTTTTTTTCTAAAAAGGGGGATTACATGCCATGGCCCAACTCGATTTATTTTCTATGATTTATTTTTAGAAGCTGAGAAAATGAGAAATACTGCAGCAATGTTTTATTGACAAACTTATGGTGGCACAGAAATCAAATATAACCAGAAAAGAGCTGTAGTACATTAGTTTACGTTTATATAAGGAATTTTATTTTATATATTGAAATCAATGGAAACAGCAATATGTGTACATTGATTAGGATAACTCTTGTTTTCTGATCCTATTTTTTCAGCCTTTTCATGAAAGTTATCTGGCTAATTTGAGTATTGTGTGTTAATAATAGCAGTAGACTCATCTAGTCCATTGCTTATTAAGAGATTTCTATTTCATATTTCATTTTGCAGTCCCTACTACTGCACTACCCTGATGTAACGAGGAAACAAAAAATATTAATATGTAGGATCTCCTATGAAATAAACCCATCACTAACCAATGCTTGTAGTTTTTAATTAGTCTTGTGGCACTAAATGTGTCCCACACATTCAGTTTTCCAATCAGAGTGATAACATACAGTACACATTGTAAAGTTTAAAGCATGTTTATATAGATACAGTGAAAAGCAGGGTACACAAAGTATTTTGTAAGGGAAAACCTGCACAATATTATCACAGTCGTCATCCCTCCCCTAGAGGTCGCTCCTATCTTTCCCGTATTGTTCCTAGTTTAATTAGTGTCAGCTGTTTTTCATTTCCTTCCCCTTATTTAAGCCTGGTGTCTCCGTAGTTCCGGGCTAAGCTTTGGAAGACAGAAGCCCGAAAGACCACCTATCACCTGGCTCAGGTGTAGCCCGAGGGCATAGGCTTTATCACAGCAGCCTGACCTCTGAGTGTTCCTGGTCCCAGTTCCCTGTTCCTGTTTTTAATCGTCTATGTCTTGGATGGATCTCCCGGCATCTGGATATTGAACACTAAATATCCCTTTGGACTTCCTTTGGACTCGTTCGCCTGTGATCCCCCCATGCACCAGATCACCTCAGTCACTGCCCCCTGTCTGTCATCCCGACCTTACCTCGCTGTGCCTCCCCTGACGTCATTCTCCAGACACATCTGGATTATATCGTCTGGCCAAGGGTCTTTAACAAAGCATTTCACAGGAGTCTGACCCATTCCCATGACAAATATGTGCTCACCTGAACGATCACAGTCTAAAGAAACACCTCCATGTACTTTTTATTCCCTCTTGGGAATAAGTATTGGAAATAAAACTCACCCCTTTTAATCCTCACATTTATTCAAATGAATTTAACTACAAAGGTTAGAAGACTAGGACTAGGAGATGGCCGCAGGGGGGGTGATTGAGCCCTCAGCGAGCCCGTGGTCAGCGAGCCACCGGGAAGTGCAGCGGTACTGCCGAACGTGTGCGGTGTGCGTGGCGCAGAAGGGTCCCCCCGAGTGCTCTCGGGCCCACCTCCAACAACACCAGGTGGGGGCTCCTATGGAGCGGGTGGGGGTGGACGTTTTGGGCCCGTTTCCGCGCACCGAGGCCAGGAACCGCTACGTCTTGGTGGCCATGGATTATTTTACGAAGTGGCCGGAGGCGTAGGCCCTCCCAGACCAGAGTGCCCCCACGGTGGCCGATGCACTGCTGGAGGGGATGTTTGCCAGGCTGGGGGTGCCGGAGGAGTTACACAGTGACCAGGGGCGTAACTTCAAGTCCCAGGTCTTCGCCAGAATGTGCCAGCGCCTAGGGATCACTAAGACGCGGACCACACCGCTGCATCCCCAGAGCGACGGGTTGGTGGAGCGGTTTAATCGGACGCTCGCCACCCAGCTGGCCACCCTGGTGTCCCGGCACCAACGGGACTGGGACCGCCATCTCCCCCTTGCGCTCTGGGCATACAGGACCGCGGTCCAGGAATCCACCGGGTGCACCCCGGCCTCGCTTATGCTGGGCCGGGAAATGCGAACACCGGTGGACCTGGTCTTCGGCCCGCTGCCCGGAAACGGGTCGGCACTGCCGGCTGGACCGGACTACGAGTGGGACCTGCGGCAGTGGATGCAGCGGGTGCACAGCTTTGCACAGACCCACCTGACACAGGCGGGGGTCCGGCAGAAGCGGAACTATGACCTGCGCTGCAGGGGGCCTGCCTTCCAGCCCAGGGACTCGGTTTGGGTGTACAACCCGCGCCGCCGCAAAGGCCTCAGCCCTAAGCTGGCGCCGTCGTGGGAGGGGCCCGCTGAGGTACTCGGGGTGGTGGGCGAGGTCTGCTACCGTGTCCAGTTGCGAACACAGAGGAGAGTGGTGGTCCTGCACCGAGACCGCCTGGCACCCTACTGGGCCCGGGAGGAGGAGCCATGTGGGGAGGCTCTAGAGGAGCAGCCGGGGCTGGAGCTGGCCGATAGTGGGGTGTCCGTGGGTCGCCAGCCGTCACTGCGGCACAGCGGCCGCTCACGCAGGGTTCCGCAGCAGTTGGCCGAATACGAGTACAGCCTGAGGGGGGTGTTCGACGTCGGCGAGAAGCCAGACGCTTCAGGTGGGGGCAGTGTAACGCCCTCGCCTGGTGGTGAGGAGGAAGCGCCCCTAGGCGCTTGTAGTACCGCTGGGCATGCTGGGAGTGGTAGCCGGGGAGAGTCTGAGGGTCAGCACAATGCCCAGCGGCTGACCCTACCTGTTTAAATAATGTCCTAGTAATTCTAGTGCCCTGTGTAGTCCTGTAAAAGTATAGTGTGTTGTTAGGGAATTACCACCCTAAATATGTGTACGTGTTCCGTCAGTCTCCTCATGTGTGTGTAGATCCTGTGTTTTGGTTTTGTGTGGTTGTTAAATAAAGCTAGTGCTTGGTTGGTTAATCGCGTCTCCACTGTTCTTTAGTTCTGAAAAGAACCTGCAAACCCTACAATATAATAGTGTATATTAGTAACATCCAAGTAAATATATTTATGATCAGCATACCTTTACTTGAATTTTAATTCAGAGATACTGCAATATGAAAAAAATATTTTGCTTTGTTCCACATGTAGAGAACAAATAACAAGAAAATTATTAGCATGTTATTAAAAAAAATGTAAGAATAGTATTGTTTTAGATATGTCCTTATGCAGATACAAAGTTGATGATTCATTGTTACAATAGCACAAAACTAATGGAAAAGATTAAGAAGAACAAAGAGATTTTATTTTCTTTACATTTTCCTAGATTTCATCATTTAAGAACGAACAGGTTTTCTTGTAGTAAAAGGTGAAATTCAGGTTAAGCATATCATGAGACATGCCTTCACAAAAAATCTGTATCAATTATGTGATTTATACTGTAGCTTTGTGTTATAAGGTACTGTATGTCAGAATTACAATGACCAGCAAAGATAGTTTTGAAGCAAACAGGATTTCAGAAAGCACACAAGAATTACTTAAGTATAAACAATAGAACAGACTTTAATATACTTTATATCCTAGGTCAGAAAAAGGCCTACAGAAAATAACCTCACCACATACAAGAATGGGGGTCAGTATAAAATGTCTTCATTACATTTCTATAAGTATTTAAAATTTAAAAAAGACATGTGCCATAATAGTGAGACTGACAGGTTTTCAAATGGTCCCTTCACCTATGCTGTAAATATTAACTTTTTGCTCGGATCTCCACTACTACAGTATGTTTTGCAAGTTCTGTTGCAAGTAAGTGTTAAGGCCTCTTATTTAAACTTACAGTATGAAGGCTTTGAACCTTCATAGACCTAAATGGGAAGGAACATTAAAATGAAATGCATTTATAGGAAGCTGGAAAAGGTATGCAAAAAATAAATATGTGCTGTCCTAACTGTAGGTTTTCATTAAAAATGTAAAATACAGTATTTTATTGGAGAGAAGTGAGTTACCTAAATTCAAATGAGATATTGTTTATTCACAAATTTCTACATCAATAATTCAGTTTAGCTTACGTAAAGTTTTTTTAAATCCACTGAAACTTTAAGGCATTGAGATCATGTGTATAAAATAGAAATTACATTTCTTCTAGCTCTTAAATCCGAGGTGAGGAATCTGGGAGTAATCTATTATTTAAATTTGAATTACACATTATGAATCACTTGTTCTTCTTTTCTCAGACATACTGTAACAATACAGCTATATTGATATATTTATATCATTCCTTTTTTTCTAATGCTAAGAAAATAATACATGCCATTATTGCATGTAGATAAGGCTTCTACAGTATTACTGCTTTTGTCTGGTTTAAGTAAAATAATCCATTATCTTGCATGCAGTTTATCCAGAATGCAGCAGCAAGGATATTAACAAAAGGTAAAAAAGGACACCTTGGCATCACTGCATAGATTGCCAGTGCATTATGTAATTGATATATTAAAATTTTCTTCAGCTGTATTTAAATTACTGTGTTGGTCTGGCACCTAATATGTAATGCAAATGTTCACTTTTAATCTCCTGAATATACAGTACATTAATATTCTAATTCTGGCTTACTTTGTACTCCAAGGGTGAATCACAAAAACACATGAAAGGTTGCCTTTTGTAATAATGCCCCAGACTATGAAACACTTAACCCCCATTGAAGCATGTTTATAACAAGGCATAATCTTATTGGAATAATTTTAGTCCATTATTCATTTGTTCATTTTCAATAAATACTTAGTATAATACTGGGTTATGGCAAGTTGAAACCTAAACTAGAAGACAGTGCAAGTCAGCAGATACCTTGAATTGGAAGCACATGGGGGGATTTTAAAGATGTCAATTACCATAGACCAGTGGTTATCAATCTCTTGTGTCTGCTGATTTGCCTTAAATTCCCAGTGTTAATTGCTACAAGTAATTGATATGCTTGTTTGGTTTCAAATATACCCTAGTACAGTGGTTTTGAATGTTAGTCATGAGTAACCCCTCTGTCTTCTGGTTCTGTTCCACCCCATTTCTTTATCACGGGCTAAATTATTTTGTAATTCTATTTGTTACTATTTTATAAATTTGCATTCAGTTCTTAAAAATCTGAATAAGATTTGCAATTATAAACCCTGTACTAATTAGTGAGTTTTAGGATGTATCTAGCTAAAATGTAATAAATGGGACTGGGACTCCTGGCACTGGGGGAGTTATCTAATGCAGTGCAATCCTCACCTTTGTTTAGTGCTCATTAATGCATCACCTATGCAAATTTAAGAGATTTCATACATTTTTTGTATGTTGAAGTTATTGGAAATAATTTTAAAAATATATAAAGCACCAAGTGCAGTAAGTTACAGGCATCAATTAGCACAGGTGATTAAGGACCCTGCTGAAACTAAAACCAGCAGATGCAGAAGTATATTGGAACCTTGTGTTAGAACTACTGAATTTAACCTTAGGTCACCTGTGGGCAAACTACGGCCTACAATCTCAGTTGGCATTTTTCTGCCGAACATGCTAACTGTTCTACCAATCTGTCATGCGAGGAGTGGGCTGATAGAGCTTCCAAACTAGCCGCTAGTTTACAGGCTCATCAAAATGTATTATTCTGCCCCTCTACTATCCAAGAGGCCAGCACAAAGGCAAGTTACCTGACTCATATATAATTACTAAACAAAGCAAGCCGCTCTCTGAAGGGGAGCTTTTGAAGGAGTGTATGATAGAAACTGCAAATATTCTTTGTCCAGAGTGCAAGAGCAAATAAGTTTATCACACAGAACACTTACCCGTCGGGTCGAGATAATCGATGAAGACTGGGCTTGCGAGTTGAAAGTAAAGTTTTATTTTTTAATATTTAAAATATTATTTTTGTTCTCTCAGGTTATCATTAATCTTGAACTGATAATTCTATGTTGGATTCTAAACTTGTATAGGGCATAGGCTTTCTGTAACAGCAGCCTGAAGTGGCCCGCTTTACAGTTTCAACATTTTATGTAGCCCTTGGGACAAAAAAGTTTGCCCACCTTTCCTTAGGTCTTTGGACAGCAGGAGGAAAGTGGTGACCCCCCCCCCCAAAAAAAAAAAACACATGACCCCAGGGAGAATATGCAAAATCCACACAGAAGGTGAATCAGGCCAGAATCAAACCCAGAACCCAAAACAAGCTGTGAGGATAAAGCACAAACAGGAACGTATGCTTTGGTAAATCTTACAGAACATACTTTTTTTTTTCAATGAATGTCTGTAAAATGCTTTGGGCTGCTTTGTCAAAAATGGATTTATGTAAATCCTTTCCACCCCCACTATAGGCCTTGAGCGTGTTTGAAAAGGAGAGACAAACATTTGCACCCATAATACTGAAAATAGAGTGTGCAATAGAAAACAAAAATAAATTCCATTTTACAATCCAGATTCATACTAGGATAAACACCCTAAACCAACCACTCCACTGTTGGTTAAAAATTAAAAAGTGAGCAAAGCTAGAACTTATCATTCAGATTCAATAAATCCACAAAAGAAACAAGACTAGACTCTGCCCTGATCAAGTTGAGGCAAGGCCAGGAGAAGACACTGTACAATATAGCAACTTTGAAGTAGATGTCAAGATCCTTGTCCTTCCTATGATTCCTGGCAAAGGTATGCTTTAATCTTTGGCTGCTGTTTCATCATCAAAGCTAGAGAGGTGGGGAGGGGAGCAGCTTTAAGGGAAGAAGGCTCTTAGCCTCAGGCAGTTCTGGACTGAAAACGGGTGGGAGCACGTGTGAGTCTTGTGCCAAAACACATTACCCAGACAAATATAGTACACAGCAAGAAGAGAATGAGGGAAGAAACATACACCAACAACCATGGTTATGAAACAGTAGCTCTAGATGGGCCCACTGTATTTAGATGGAACAATCCTTTAATTTCAAATTTCAAGAGGTAGAGGAGGCCTCATTGCCAACAAGGTCAGGAGGTGAGATTGGCAAACTTGGCAGAGTTGTGAAGCACTGGCATTTCAAATGAAACTCATTTCTGAAAAGACAGAATCCTGATTAATACAAGAAAATGTTCCAGAATGGGAAACGTTACCGCAGATATTATTATGATAAGGCATGTAAAATGTTGCATTTGTTGTATGGGATGGTGGCATGATTTATCAATCATATCAATTGTTAATTCCTGCTAAAATTTAACAGTAATAAATAAATTACTGAATTTTCTTGACCTTACACTCTTAATTAAAATTCATTTTGATGGGTTGCAGGATTCACGACACATGGTAGCTATACAAAAAAGTTATATGAATACATTTGGTACTAATTATGAGTCTCTTAAAATATATTTTACAGTGTTTAAGAACATTTTAATGCAACAAACAAGGTTCTGTACAGCTTATTTTTTCTGGAGTGTTGGTGGCTTCTTAAAGCTGAAGAGTGTGCTTTGTTAGCACTGCCAACCCCAATTAAATTAATTAAAACAAGGTTTAAAAAAATGGAATGGAAGTAATCAATGAAAGAGATTTTTAGAGGTTTTAGAATATTACCAGAAGAGCATTACAGATTCATTATTATTTTTAACAGGATGTTCCATACATAAATTCTTTGTTAAGAAAAAAAAATAATTTTAATTTTAGTGAACATCTTAAAGAAATATTTAGAAAAGTTATTTGAAGCATCATTCAAAAAAATGAGAAGCATAAAGGTGCATTGAGATCCTTGTTATATCCTTGCTTAACATGTGTATAAGAGTCTTTCTAAATACACAAATACAATGGAGATTGATTTAGTGAATTAAACCACAACAGACTGCTGCTTCAGTTTCTATCTTGGGTGAGACCTAAAACACATTTAGCTGTAACAGGAACTGAGCAGTTGGCTCTCATCTAAAAGTGTATTTGTATGCTGAAATCATGTTGGAAGGCAAATATTGCAGGAAACAAAGACAGTTAAACTATTCCGAATGTAGAGCAGCACCAGAAAAAAGTTAAATGTTGTTGTGAAAAGTCCAATCAATTTCATTTAGAAGCTAAAAAATTCAAATTAGGCCACGGTGGCCGGATTTTTTAGTATTTTGTTTTCCTCACCCTTTCTTCACAGACCGGTTTCTATGTTCACAAAGAAAGGAGTTTACATCAATGGCAACCTTGCTTTAATGTCCACCTCAAAAATTGTTTTAAAATATTAAACTGCATACACAAAATCCAAACTATTTTCACAAAAAGAACTCTAAGAGCATTACAGCTTTACTAGGAATAACAACACCCATGAATTAAGTGTATTGTAAATGTTTATTAAGTGTTTTAATCATAGTAAATTTGGGTTAATCCACTTGTCTGAGGGCTAACCTCCTGCCTATAGTATGAGGAGGCCGGGACACCCATGCAGAGTGAGGAGTGATAAAGGGGTAGCTGAAAAAGTGGAGATAGGGTGAAGGAGGAATATTAAAGTTGAATGCAAAGGAGAGAAAGGACTTATGTATAGTATTTATAGTTTGTTTAACTTAAGGAAATCACAAATGGTTCTGATTAAGGACAGCTGAGGTGGGCTGCTGTTACCCCTTTCAAATTTTGCTGTAATCTCTATTTCTGACCAGAGTTAGAAAAACTCTCAGGAACTTGGGCATATTTAATGAATTCACTTAAATACTTTATTCAGTTAACTATATTTACACCTTAAAGTATATTTTGAGTTTTATCTTGTTTGCTATTAACATTAAACTGCTGTAGTAAACATATTATTATGTGTGATATTCAGATGTTCAAAGGAAATAAACATTACAAATCTCCACAAATAAATTGACTACCTCTACTAACCTCAATGCACTAATTTCCTTTAACATTTAAGGGCAGACAATGACATTTTATGACAACTCCGAAATCTTCCCATTCTTCCTTATATCTTTTTCAGTTCAGCACAGTTATGTACTTGCACACCCCAATAAGAACATTTATTATTAACTTCAAAATGTATATACACATTATCTTTATTCTTTATCAATCTGTATCAGCATTATAACGTGGCAATTACTCTGCATACATGTTTCCAACTCTTGAAAGTCAATAGGATCATCAGTCACATTCACTTGATCAGAAGGGAAATTAAGGCCACAACCATCTGTTAGTAAAACACACTTCATCACTTCCCAGATGTTTAATCTGACATGTTTGGATAAACATTACACAGGGTTATGAATCCTGATTCACCTCCTAAACCCACAAGACAAATACAGTCTTTAGGTGCTTTCAGCCTCTTCCAAGTGCAGGATCCATTTCAAGGGTCCCTAGATAATAACCTCATACACAAATTATCTCATTAGGCAGATTAATTCAGACAGCTACTGGAGCAGACATGACAACTGCAGGCTCTTTTTCCTTTATTCTGGCAGCCCTGATGGACTTTAATAGGGAACCTTCTGTGTCCGAAGACACAATATGTGAAAAGACCAACAAATAACAACATTGCTCTTGTTATCCAATTTTTTAGCTTTACCCATGCTAACTGGCTAATATTTATCATTTTTTTGTTTATGTCCTTATAGTTATTCTGCCATATAATTCAACTGGACATTCTGTTACATTATTCATTTGGATTTTTTAAAGGACATTAATGAACCTTAAAGATTTGGTCCTACTATGCTGGTTAAAAACATATAGTTTACTGCTTAAGGTTAATCACATATTAATACAATTACTTTATTTTATAAGCATATCTTACTAGTCAAAGTTAGCTTTGATTTTAAAGGATAATCTCTGTTGCTTCTATTTTTAACTTTGAAGCCAAGTTAAAAATGTATGTAAATGGCTGTGGTTTAGAATTGTGAAAATCCTGTAATTCTCAAATAGAAATGACCAATATAGGACAGTTAGGCTGCCCAGTATGCCAAAGGTGCAGCTAGACTCAGTTCAATCATGTCTACACTTGTATTGACACCCCAATTTTAAATGGAATTGAGGTTCAAATTATTTTGTTGCAGGTGTTTTAAAATCTTAAAGGTCCATGTATAGCTTGAATGCATACAGTAGATTCTTGTTTCATGCATTGCATGTGAACAAACAAGAGTTTACAATGACTTCAGAAAAACCTTTAGGCACAAACTTCAACAATCTCTACCCAGTCTGTTCTATCTAAGCATCTAAGCAAATAGCATCTTGTCAATATTGTACAAGGCTGCATTTTGTAAGTCTTGTATGAAAACTGTCTGAAACAGAAATAATGATCAGCTTATGAAGTGTTAATACCATCCTGAAAAAAAGGTGTGTTTATAGCATGAAAAATGAAGCCGACAGCCAGCTACACCTATGCAATACTTTAAACATTAGAAGTAAAGAAAAGAAAGAATGTTTGCAGTTCTGCTGTAGCATCTGAAAAGGCTTTAAAACTTAGTATGCTGCTCACAAAGCACACAATTGCACAGGAAGAGGGAAACAATACTAGTTTTTCTTTTATAAATGTTAAACTTCCTGAGCCTGATATTCCTTCTTTGTAGCCTAAAGCAGACCCCTTTTCTTTGGTGTACAATAAAATAAGGACACTGTTTCACCCAAAGAGAACTTCAAAAAAAGAAAAAGAGAAAAGCTGTCTACATTTTATTTTACTTTGCCATCCTCCTTGTATTGTGCTTTTCATTACTTTTTTTGTCAAGTTCATAGAGATAAATTGGGTTCTGATGATAACTGAGGAGACAATATAAAATATTTTCTTTATTACAGTTGACTATAACCCCAGGGGACAAAAAGAGATACCCTGCCCTGTATCCTGAATTACTACCCCTTTTAGCTATATCAAGTTTTAGTTTACAATATCCTTGGATGGACCCTGAGGTTTATGACATTACATGAAGTAATGTCTGATTCTGACAGATCAGTATTTTATTCTGCAAGAAATTTACCAACATAACTTTTATGTTTACATTTTTATCTAGTCCTGCCAGTAGTAAGTAATATAGTTCTTTATGTGAAGTTAAAAAAAAACTTCAACCACAAGTTTTCCGAGCTACACATCCTGTATGTACTAACATCATTTTGTTTTCAGGGACACAAGGATGCACATGGTTTATATCCATACAGTGAAGAAATTGATTAATATGCAGTCTTAAATTAAAATGATACAATAAAAAGGTAACTCGGGCAGACATTTAAAAAGCTCCACAAATCTTTTTTGGGGTAATTTTGCTATCTGAAATTAGGCATTTTAGTGCAAAAAAGTTGTTTTTGTGGGAGACTTTAATTTACTCAAAATAGACTAGTAAATGGTTAATGACAGCTTTCTCACCTAGTTATTCTGTCAGAGCATGTAAATGTAATGGTTGTATATAGTAGATCTTGATTTTTCAAAGAAGATGGAATGAGGCAAACAGAGGTAAAAGAACAATTAAAGAACTGTGATCCCTAATTGGGCTTTAAAGTATATTTTGAAACTATTCGGATTGAGTCCAATGCAAAACTTTATTACATTAGAGACAGTTTAAGAGATGTCAAATGTTTAGGGACAGATATGAAATGGGTGAAAACAAAGCACTTTATGCAATTAGTAAAAAAAAAACAATATAGTCTAGTGGAAGAAAAGGGGTACAATGATTGCAACCACATATGGAAATTGGTAGGAATATTGCAATGAAGACTAAAATAAATAAGTTATTTCTGGTACTACAACAGCAAAATGTCACGAACAGTTCTTTACGGGCCCTATGCAGACGACACGATCCAGAATTGTGAGGAAACACTGGGGAAAAAGTCATGCAGGAGAGGGTATGGAGACAGGGGGAGTGAGTTCGGGGGGGACGATCCAAGAGAAAATCCAAACGGGTAATCCAAGACAGAAGCAAAGTCCCAGGCCAGGAGATCCATCCAGAGGATTAAAACCATGAACCAGGTTGGGACCGACAAAGGGAGGGGAATCAGGAACAGGTTAAAAGCATAACGGAGCCAGACACAGCAGGACCCCGGGTTCTCACAAAACGGGATTCAATGAGGAACCTCGGGTGACGTCTGCGTCTGGCTTTTAAGGGAGAACGGAAATCAGAAACAGGTGCAGGTAATGGGGCAGAACAAGGAAGGGCTGCAGCACCCTTAAGAGGAGGAGTAGCGATCGTGACACAAAAGAACCCTCAATGAAAAAGAGTTTCAAGCATTGAAAAACAAGCATTTAATTCAGGCATTCACTAATTAAAAAGCATCAATATGCCTCAGAGGAAGGATAACATTCTGTATTGAATAGTCTTGGCTTGCAAGAGGTAGGTGTGTTTTGGGTACTAAAAGTTGTCAAGATTAATAAATCTCCAGAGCCCGATAATATTTCACCAATTGTTCTCAAGGAAATGAGAGATTTTAATCAGAAGCCATTGTTACAACTCTTACAGGTTTTCTAAGACAGAGATTGTACCAAGGGACTGAACAATTATGAAGGTTGTACTCATCCATAAAAAGGGTGATGAAAGTAAACCAAGTAGTTATAGACCAATAAATCTGACTTCTATGACATATAAAGTAATGGAAACAATCAATTGTTAGAACTGGACTAGAGGATCACTTACATGGAGCTAATCACCTAAGATATGCTCACACTGGATTTAGAAAAGGTAAGTCTTGCCTAACCCCTGCCTTGCACCCATTGCTTGCCGGGATAGACTCTGGCTCCACCGCTAACCTAATCCTGAGGAAGAGATTAGAAAATTGAAGAATGAATGTGTTGTCTAACCAACTTCTTACAGCTTTGTGAACAAACAACAGCAGTCATACATAGGGCATGTACATAGAGCATATGGTAGATTTTTGCATTTAGACTTTCAGGCTTTTATACACGTTTGATAAAATTCTAATTCTCAAATTGCAGAGATGTGAAGGAGTGAACACTTAAATTGTGAAGATGTAATTAGAAGGATCTGTACTAGCACCACTGTTCTTCTAAATTTATATCAATGATCTAGATTATAGAATAGTTAGTAAAATAATCAAGATTGCAGATGTTACAAAATTAGGAGGATTAGCAAATGATGTAGAAGAAGCAAATGCAATTAAAAAATAATTAGATAAAAGTCATGACTGGGCAAACATTTAATTTAGACAAGTGTAGGGTATTGAATGCAGGAACATAATTTTATGCCTTCCTCATACAAATTGGGAAACACTGAGCTAAAAGGGGTTACTTATGAAAAACTCTGTTTAAGAGAGGAAGGAAGGTCGAAATCCAAGACAGACACCGGAGGCAAACAATCCAAATCGAAAGGCGAGATCGTTGTCAATGAGAGGAAGGTAGGTTGAAATCCAGGACAGACACAGGTGGCAAACAATCCGAATCGAGAGGCGAGGTACGAAGTCAAAAGGCAAAAGGGGTAGTCCAAAATCCAGAGTGACACAAGGTTTAGGAATCGCCAGGTAGAGCTCTCAGGGAGTTAACTCAATACCAAGCAGCGGGTTAGGATGGTTTAAATAGTGCTGCTCGATGGATTAACACTGTTCTTCCTACTTTGAAAACACCTGTGAAACCGGTTTAATTCGTCACAGCCAGCACTCCGGCAGAGAGGGGGGTTGTACTCGTTAATGTCCGATAACATACAAGTGGAAAGATTACAGATTTATATCGTCTTTTTTCTGAACCAGGGAAAATCTGATCATGTTTCTCTATAACAATAATAAAAAACTTTATTTTACATTATTTTACATATCCCGCTTACACATCACACGACTTTAATAAATCTATTCTTTATTAATACTAAATAAATAATATTAAAGATACTACAGCAAAGAGGTCACTTGAATTTTGGAATAATTCCAAATAGCACAATGATCCACTGGCATCCCTGAAGTCTGTTTAGTCCATAATCTTCCAAATACAATCACTAAGCAATTATAAGAATTATACCATCCTATTTCTTTGTGATGTCCTGTAAAAACTAAACCTATTTTTATAAGGCTTTTACTCAAAAGATTTCCAAACACACAAAGCATTTGTGAAGTACTATAGTACTTCTAAAGGTTACTGGTACAACATCAATCATTAAAGCTTAACAATAAAGTTTAGATTGCTGACTATGGACTAACTACATTAACTAACTGCAATGCAACAGTAGACATTTTACAAGTAAGAATATCTGGTTGAATTCTTGCATTTGTAGCCAATTTAATGTGAGAGATTTTAAGTTTTAACAGAAGAAAACTACGAATATGAAAACAGCCATAGCAACAAAAAATACTGTGCAAATATCAAAAGGCTACTTCAGTAATGAAATAATGATCACAGTAGAAACCAGACACTGTTTACACCATATTGTTAAGAAAGACTCAAGACAGAAATGTTCACGTACAGCTGGAAAAAACAACTTCTAAAACAACAGTGAAGGCTGCAATATTACGCCCTTGATTTTCCACACTTGTAAGGATAACCTTAAAACTTAGGCTGTTGAGTCCAATCAATTAAAGCTGGAGTTCTGCAGGTTGTACAGGCTTAAAAGGTAGATCGGTAGTTTATCTGCAATATAGTCCAGTACTTTAGGTGTTTCTTGGTTTAATTTTCCTGCTTATTAATGCTTTCTTTCCTAAATTTCCAATGCAGTTCTCTATCATTATACACAAAAGCCAAACCACAAACTTTGAAGCTAGCAGACTTCAAGAAAACACCTGTTGGTGTTAAATGGTGAGGTTTTATTATAATCTAAGGTATGAAAACAAACTAGCTACATTTTTAACACACTTTATAATACACCACTTTTTTGTTGTATCCCAAGTGATTTGAAGCATTTCTGTTTTAATTGAACTTCTAGAGTTATTTCTCCAATGTTTAGGAAAATATCGCCATAATAAGGGCATGTTTGTCATATGCTAAAAGAATAGCTTATAACAGGAAAGGCAAAGTCTGTTTTTTTTAAAAAGCTCCTTTAAAGCCTGTGCCCCAGAAGGTTCATTTATGTTGAGCTGCGAAAGTGCTTTACAGTAAAAACCTTGTGTAAATGGTTAAAAGCAATGATCCAGGGACCAAAGGTGATTCAGGAGCCTAGAACCAATATTTGTGTGCTCGGTGCAGTCGGATGTTGAAATTTGTTCCCCGTTTTTGAAAAAGTTCCACTGTATGCTGTTCCTTTTATTTACAATAAGAATCTAGGAACCTCTAGGAGACATCAACTGCAAAGTGACATGACTGAGAGCCTCTTGAGTCCTGCAGATACAGGGTACATCATAATTTTAATGAAATCAAATGTGTACTGCACGTGTAAAACTGAAGCTGACCTAACAACCATCCCCTTTTCTGCAGAGCGTGTTTAATTGTACTGTTTCAGCACATCAGTTTTGCAGAAAAGGGGATGGTTGTTAGGTCAGCTTCAGTTTGGTCCCTGGATCATTGCTTTTAACCATTTACACAAGGTTTTTACTGTAAAGCACTTTCACAGCTAGTTTGTTTTCATACCTTAGATTATAATAAAACCTCACCATTTAACACCAACAGGTGTTTTCTTGAAGTCTGCTAGCTTCAAAGTTTATGGTTTGGCTTTTGTGTATAATGATAGTGAACTGCATTGGAAAACTTAAAGTCTCTCGCATTAAATTGGCTACAAATGCAAGAATTCAACCAGATATTCTTACTTGTAAAATGTCTATTGTTGCATTGCAGTTAGTTAATGTAGTTAGTCCATAGTCAGCAATCTTAACTTTATTGTTAAGCTTTAATGATTGATGTTGTCCCAGTAACCTTTAGAAATACTATAGTACTTCACAAATGCTTTGTGTGTTTGGAAATCTTTTGAGTAAAAGCCTTATAAAAATAGGTTTAGTATTCACAGGACATCACAAAGAAATAGGATGGTATAATTCTTATAATTGCTTAGTGATTGTATTTGGAAGATTATGGACTAAACAGACTTCAGGGATGCCAGTGGATCATTGTGCTATTTGGAATTATTCCAAAATTCAAGTGACCTCTTTGCTGTAGTATCTTTAGTATTATTTATTTAGTATTAATAAAGAATAGATGTATTAAAGTCGTGTGATGTGTAAGCGGGATATGTAAAATAATGTAAAATAAAGTTTTTTATTATTGTTATAGAGAAACATGATCAGATTTTCCCTGGTTCAGAAAAAAGACGATTAAAATCTGTAATCTTCCCACTTGTATGTCAACAGACATTAACGAGTACAACACCCTCTCTGACGGAGTGCTGGCTGTGACGAATTAAACCGGTTTCACAGGTATTTTCAAAGTAAAAAGTACAGTGTTAACTGGTAGCTAGGCTCCTCAATGAAATCGCTTTAACATGCTTATGCGTTGGTGTAACAGTCCGGGAGTGGCAAGCTTCCAATGTCAACTCGACTCGATTGGAAGACAATGAACGTATTTTAGCCCTAAATGAATTAATAGCAAACATGGTTTACATAAAAGACATTTTTCCAAGAAAGTTTATAATAATACGATCTATAGTTGAAATCTGAGCCTAAATATAAAGGAAAAGCATTTTCAGAGAGCAATCACGCTGTGTTTATGTAGAAAAAGCGATTAGGTTTATGAGCAATCTAATTACCTATTCGCTTAAAACGCTATATTAAATAAAGTTTATTTAGAGATGAATGATAAGTGTCGCAGTTTAAATAATTTTCGTAGGAGGGCTTGGACAGATTCCAAGTGCTTTTTTGCAATTTACGTTGCATTGTCCAATGTGCTGCTGTAATACAGTTTAGAATACAGTAAGTCTAAACTGTATCAGCTTTATTTATGGGTTGCAATTTAGAAAAAGTAAAAAACCGCACTCAAAATGTAATTTAGAGCTTTCTGGCAAGAGGAAACACCCAAATTATAATGTAACATGCCACTGTTTGTGCATGAACAAAGTTATACTGCTATTTTCCTAAGATACGTGATTAAAAAAAAAATTTTTGAATCCCCGGCGGAACACATTCCATAAGAATCAGCGCTTTTATACAGTATATCGCCTTTAAACACATATATTTAAACATGCGTTTACGATTTAAATCAAAACACGATTCAAATCAATATAAATGTTTATTTTGTAACGCATAGGTGACTATTCATTGTTATTAAAAAGACTAAATTTGATCATGTTGTGATATTTAGAAATATTCATTTGTTTGGTGCGAGTGAGGTTTTATTTAATCTCTGACCAAGGGAAACGTTTCATTTTTTCAAAGAAATGTTTGTTAAAAGTCACAGTTCCATGGGATTCAATCACAGACCGTGTGACATGGGAGTCAGGAACCTAACACACAGCGCCACCAGCGCGGTCACATGCTGAGGGCTGAAAAAGCACTACAGAAACATTATCGACAGACAATGTACAGATTTGATAAAGCTATCAAATAATGTAACTAGGCACAGAACAAGTTTACAGCACAGTACAATAATAAATGCTGACCATGACTTTAGAAGCATAAATGACCTTACACTCAATTTAAACACAAGCTATCTTTAGCCCTCTAATCTGGTTCATACAGAAATGTAGAGATCCAGGCTCAGAACACACAGCTTCATTAGCGAATACATATCCAGGACAACTAGAAAAGACATTTTACAGAGGATGGATTTTTAGAAACATCCCATCAGTGATATCACTGAAGTCAACTTCTAGGTACTGTAACTGTCGTGTGGATAGTTTCACAAGAATCAGACAAAGGTTTAAGCATCGCTTGTTCTAGATAAAACCGCAAAAAAAAAACAACCCATAATGTACTTCTTTGCGGCTTTGTTTGCCCAATTCATATATTCACAAAGTGAAATTAGAAAATAATATTACGTAACCAAAATCCGCAATATGGAAACAGAACCTGTGTAATTGTTGACAGATGATGTACTCGTAACATTTTTACAAGACGAACTGCAACATTTAAAAAATGACTTGTATGTACTTGATATCTCTAATCAATCCACTGCACTGCATTAAAACAAAACGAAAACTAGAACGCCCTGGGCATACCGTTTCGCGCTTCTTATCAGTTGCTCAAAAGTAATTTGACCGTATGAAATGCATATATAAACCTAGAAACATATACGTGAGCAGTATTTACATAGTATCGGTGTCAAGTCATACCTCTCAAATACTGTAAATCAAGTTAAAAATATCTCAAGACCGATTCTGGTCATAATGAAACCATGTTTCGTGTATGTTTTCTTTAAAGTACCGAGACCAGCCATATACTGTATGTTTAAGTTCCAAAATTAATATTGTTTATGGCCTTCACACGCTTTGCAGTATGCTCCTATTCTTTTTATGCTCAGGCACTAAGATTTTCCTTCAGTGGTAAAATTCCATATAAATATTCAATACTTAAACGGGCACAGTTAAGACATTAAATATACATATACAGTACATACTGTATACAATACAGTTTGCATACAGTAATATGTTTATGTTCCTAAATCAATCTCTTTTATGAGCATGTGAAAGGTGTAGCGGCGAGGCTTAATAATAAGAAAGAATTAAGTGTTCTGGGCTTTCCCAAATAAGGCCCCATTTCTCTATTCATCTCTGTGGTGCAGCCACAGAGAAACTATTCATGCAGGCTGATTTAAGGTTCCTGATAAGGACAGCTCCCAAAGGGGGATGCACTTAGCTAAGCCTGGCTATCATGATCAATGGTCATCCATTGGTGCCTATCTGTCTAGGGAGTGCCAGTTGGACATCTGGACTGCATTCCTAAGTGTCAGGAGTAAGTGACTCATATCTCACCTTGATCAACCAATCAGGGACTGGTAGGGCCGAGTAACCCACGTGGGACTCTGATGCCCATGGAACCTTCAGCCAATCAATGAGCTGAAGCTCCTCCAGGTAAAAACAGGCAACACAGAGAGCCTGAGAGATTCAGTAAGATTCAGTAAGATTCTGGAGAGGATTCTGTGGACTGTTCTAAAGGGAATTCAAAGGAGAATTCCAGGGCAGGACGGCCCAGGAGCAGAAGTCCCAAGGGCAGGACATTCTCGCAGCGCACCTCCTGACCATCCTGAGACTCAGCCCGGACAACCACGGAACAGCCAGTGTGTCCGAGTGCCAGAACTTTCCTTTGTTCTAAGAGTCTAGAGTGGAGGTTGCCAGAGAATAACTAGAGGATCCACCCGAGATTAGCACCAGCAGCAGGCCTCGTGAACAGGTCGGAACTGTGGACAGCTGAATCACTATTCAGAACTAGCTCTTCATCAGGAACGAACCTGTCCTCTTCCTGACTTGCTGGGACCCACAGTCATCTTTTCTCCTGTGCACAAACTTTGCTAGTTAAAGCCAACAGTGAGCATCAGCAGCGCACCGTCGCAAGCCGCACAGCACAGCCTGGCACGGAGCCAGAGAGCGCGGATTGGACAGCAACAAGCCTGCAACTGTTTCTTTGTGCCCGCAAGAGATCTGAATCCCCAGAGATTGGATGAGTATTCAACTTCAATGCATTACAGCTCAAGAATTCAATTGTTATCCCAACCAGTTGATATCAATTTAATTCCTAAGAGTTATGTACTTGTTTTGAGTATCTAATGTAGAAGTTATAACCAAGTTCATTTATGAAACAGTCTTAATGAATGATATACTGAACGTATGTCCTCTTGATATGTGTAACACTTTGTAACTGACTGAATATATACCTTTTGTATTCTGATAACCCTCTCGATAAGATCTGTTAGTTTTACATGCATATTCTATGTATTAATAAATGTATCCTTGTGTATTAGTACCTGTGTGTGTGCGTTGTTTGAGTTATGTCGCATGGTTGGATTCTAAAGCCATCAAAAGAATCAACTTTGTGATTTACTGCTACAA